>NW_022436943.1:5218563-5332999 GCF_009761245.1 Sapajus apella | reverse complement strand
ACACACACACACACACACACACACACACACACACACACACACACACATATCTATTGTTCTTTTAGGCCTCTCTTCTCAAGAGTGAGTGAATAGCTTGACAAGAAAGTATATTCTTCTATCATTGCTGGATTTAAGAACCAATCTTCCTTTAAAAATGATGCATAATTTTGCTGTTGCCCCTTCCAAAATGGATTCCCCAAGCATCTTCAAGAGAGATCAAAATGGGCAAAGAACTAAAAGCCCCAAAGAAATATAGCTCACTATTTTCCTGTTCTCTTTTACCTCCCTGCTCCCATCTTCCAAACAACAAAAAGCAAGACTCTTTTTAGAATGCATAATTAGGTTTATGCCAAGTAACCTGCTGCTTATTATTATTCACTCTGGGGATGATTTATCTCTGTTTTACTTAACTGCTAAGAAATAGGGTGTCAAGTTAAACTAGCTATTGTCTTTTTTGCTCATGCTATTTGTAAAGAAGCCATCTGTCCTTTGCCACAACTGAGAGGCTGAATTGGGCCTTTTGACTTTCTACCTTCCCAGATGTGTAGCTTCAGATTAGACTGAGGTCCAGAATAAATGTTGTTATAGGCTCTCTCTTCAAGTCTCATCCTTTTTTTCCAGAAGCTAGTAAATTTTGAAAGTGTTGCTATAGCTGCTACTGAAGCCAGCCTCTGAAAAAAGACCTGTTGTGCATGACTTCTGTGACTGCTGTAAGCACAGAAGGGAGAAATAGAAAGATAAAAGGGGCAATTCTGACTCATCCCATCTCTTATTTTTCTTTCAGACTCTAATATTTTCGTTCTTCCTTTCTTTCCTTCTTTTCTCCCTTCCCCCCCCTCCCTCCCCTCCCTCTTCCCTCCCCTTCTTCTTTCCTCTCTTCTCCTTCCCTCTCTCCCTCCTTCCCTCCCCTCTTTTTCTTCCAATCTTTTTCTTTTCCTCCTTTTAAATTTATTTCTTACATTTCAAAAGATGAATCATTTATTTAAAATTGAGTACTCACAATGTGCCAGTCTCTGTAATTATCGATGGAGTTTTAAAAAAAATGGAGCAAAAGGATATACAGAATTCCTGTCTTCAGGAAGATTTTAACTTAGCCCCAGTAGCAATGAGCCAATTAATATCAGTTTGAAAATACATCAATGCACTATATTTTTCTGTGTAGATCCGACGTGATTTTAGTTAACTTCATAGATTTCTCCAGTCTTTGAACTAAATTCTGTGATTACATTCTCTCTGCATTTCAGTGTTGACTTTGACTAGATAACATTATATTAGCATTTTCTCTGAGAGATTATCTTTAAGTGGGAACATATTTTCTGTTTAATATATTTTCTACATTTTAAAAATTAATTTTCTATATTTTCCAAAACTTTTATAAGAAACATCTATAACTTTTATAATGAAGTTATTTCTGATTATAAAACCAATAGTGATTTTTCTTACAGTAAAATGATATAAAATGAATTCATCTCTCTTTGAGGGTTTATTTCTTATAACGTTTGAATATAATCTACTTAAAATATTTTAAAATCATATCATTAGAGTAAAAACAGAGGCATAGAAGAAAGAAAATGCAGTAATGCTAATCAAAAACATCATTCATTATTTCTTCCTAGTTCCTGTTTGTAGGCATACATGTTTTTACATGGTTGTGCTTATAGCTTCAGTTAGGTTTTCATCATCTGGACATGAGAATATCTTTTGTCGTTACTTATTGTAAGAATTCCAAACAATAGAGAAAGATAAAAGTGTATGAAAATCTACTTTCCTAATTTAACTCCTCAGAGGAAAGCTCTGTCAGCAATGGTTGTAACTGTTTCTGACTTTTTAATATACAGATAAACAATTAATGCTCTGCTTTGGTTTTTGCCCATTTAAATGTCTATTCATTCAATAAAATTTTATGGAATGGCTTGGTATTTGGCGAGGGGGCAAGGTGGATTTCGGATTTTCTAAAGGATCCCAGGAATAGGAAGGACTTTAAAGATCTACACCAAGAATGTCCAGTCTTTTGGCTTCCTTGGGCCACATGGAAGAAGGAGAATTATCTTGGGCCACACATAAAATACACTACACTAATGATAGCTAATGATCTAAAAAAATGGAGAAACATCTCATAATGTTTTAAGAAAGTTTATGAATTTGTGTTGGGCCACATTTAAAGCCATCCTGAGCTGCATGTGGCCCACAGGCCATGGATTGGACAAGCTTTATCTAGACCTTTCTGGACTGCTCATCTGCCTCCCCAAACCCCTACCTCCAAACCACCCATTCAGAATTCTTCACATATTGGTTGTCTGGCCTATGCCTAAAGAGCTGAGTACCTGTCTTTTCTGAAACTACCCTTTGAGGGGAGATTTATAGCACCTTATAGTACAGTATATAATATTTGGCTAGTAAGATGTGATCATTTAATATTTTTCTTTTTAAAAATGTGTTTATCATACTTTAAGTTCTGGGGTACATGTGAAGATCATGCAGGTTTGTTACAGAGCTGTACACATGCCATGGTGGTGGTTTGCTGCATCCATCGCCCTGTCATTAGGTATTTCTCCTAATGCTATTCCTCCCCAATCCCCCCACCCCCTGCTATTCCTCCCCTAGCCCCCCATCCCCCAGGCCCCAGTGTGTGATGATCCCCTCCCTGGGTCCATGTGTTCTCATTGTTCAACAGCCACTTATGAGTGAGAACATGCAGTGTTTGGTTTTCTGTTCTTGTGTCAGTTTGCTGAGAATGATGGTTTCCAGTTTCATCCATGTCCAGGGAAAGGACATGTACTCATCCTTATTTATGGCTGCATAGTATTCCATGGTGTACATGTGCCACATTTTCTTCATCCAGTCTATCACTGATGGGCATTTGGGTTGGTTCCAAGTCTTTGCTATTGTGAACAGTGCTGCAATAAACATACCTGTGCATGTGTCTTTATAATAGAAAAATTGATAAGGTTTGGTATTTTTCTAGGTGTTAGTGATACCATGGAGAATAAGATAGGATTGGTGTATACACCCTCACAGAATTTGGTGCCAAGCAGGTTGGGCATGAGGATGAGCATTCATAACAAAGAGAACATCTGTTGGTGATGTGTTGTATGGTTATGGGCATATCTATGCCAGCACAAGTTAAGCTACTTTATCATTTTTAGTAGCTGCATAGTAGTCCATAGTGTGGTTGTAATAATCGTAATAAAAAGAATCATAATGCTTATTGAGTGCTCACTGCAATAGATGCTATGCTAAATGATTGTGTGCTTTACGTTAACTAAAGTGTCACTCACAGCCACCAATAAATAGGTTATATTATTTTCTCTATTTTACAAGTGAAAAAAAATGGATTTATGCAAGTGAAGGATCTTGATCAAGTTCTCACAGCTAGGGAGAGCTAAAATTCAAACTGAGTCTCTGACTCCAAAGCCTGTAGTTTTTACTTCTCCACCATAAATGTTTCATAATTCACTTATAAAGAAGCTGATTGATAAACACTTAGGATACTTCCAGTTTTCCCATTTGTAAATAATGCAGTAATTTACATTATACTTGTATGACTATACACTAAAATAGCCAAAATAGAAATTTTTGATTCAAGGAAATACATATAATTTTTATAGAATTGTAAAAACATCCATCTCAAAACGAGTCTATGAGAGCTCATATTGTCAACAACTTTCTCAAAGCAACAATTCTCAAAAATTTCTAAATGAGTTTTAAGTAACAAATGTTTCTTTGGAATGTAATAATTAGTATGAATTAGACATATAAACACACAATATCATTTTATTATCATCGTCACTATTACAGCAAAATCAAAAGCTGTTGTTCTTATTAATCCCTTATATTTTAAGGACTGGACATTGTGCGAAGTTGAGTAAGTTTGGATTGTAACTGTTTGGGTTAGTTATATTGTCTATTGTCAATCTTCCCATTTGAACTATTTCAGAAGCTCAGATTTTAAACCAGTGCTCATTAACCATATTCCTGAAGGAGGGTGCTGGCCCTAGTAAGTACATTCAGCAAAATGATTGGTCCAAGTATAGATTAAGTGGAAATTACTTACCTTCCTCTTCTCAAAGCTGTGAGGCTTTCTGCCTCTCTGATTACTGCCCCTGGGTTTTGTCCCTTTCCTCTTGCAATCTAAAGAGAATTTTGCAACTCCAACTTGAAATGAATAATTGGACAGCAATAATGGAGGCAGTGAACCTTCCCATGTAAAGCTATTAGGTTGGTGCAAAAGTAATTGAGGTTTTTGCCATTAAAGGTAATGGCAATTAATGGTATTTAATGGCAATAATAGCATTGCCTTTAATGGCAAAAACTGCAATTACTTTTTTTTTTTTTTGACACAGAGTCTCACTCTGTTGCCAGGCACTAGGCTGGAGTGCAGTGGCACAATCTTGGCTCACTGCAACCTCCGCCTCCCGGGTTCAAGCAATTCTCCTGCCTCAGCTTCCTGAGTAGCTGGGACTATAGGCGCATGCCACCGTGCCCAGCTAGTTTTTGTATTTTTGGTAGAGGCCGGGTTTCACCATGTTGCCCAGGATGGTCTCGATCTCTTGACCTCGTGATCCGCCCACCTCGGCCTCCCAAAGTGCTGGGATTGCAATTACTTTTAATGGCAAAAACTACAATTACTTTTGCACACATTTATTTAAAAATAAGTTGATTGCTCACAACATGTCATTCTCTGTAATTAGCACTGGGGCAAAAAACAAAAAAAAAAGGAACAAAAGGATCCACAGAAATCCTGTCTTCAGGAAGGCCCTAATTTAGCCTCCTGTAGAGACAAGCCAAGTAATGTCAATTTGAAAAGAGATCAATGCACTGCATTTCTCTGTGGTAGACGTGACATCACTTCAGTTAACTTTATAAGATTTCCCCCATCTTCAAACTAAATTCGGTTACATTTGCCATTTTTTAATGGCAAAAACTGTAATTACTTTTGCACCAACTTATTTTATTTTAGAGACAGAGTTTCACTCTTGTCACCCAGGCTGGAGTACAATGGCGTGATCTTGGCTCACTGCAACTTCCGCCTCCCGGGTTCAAGTGATTTGCCTGCCTCAGCCTCCCGAGTAGCTGGGACTACAGGCATGCACCACTACACCCAGATAATTTTGTATTTTTAGTAGAGATGAGGTTTCTCCATGTTGGTCAGGCTGGTCTTGAACTCTTGACCTCAGGTGATCTGCCCACCTTGGCCTCCCACAGGGCTGGGATTACAGGCATGAGCACCGTGCCCGGTCAACTTTTGTACCAACTTATAATAAACATCCCTTAAGTATGCAAAGCTAAGGAATCACCACCTGTTTACCTATTTCATGATCCCTATTTATAAGCTACATAAACAATTAGAAGAAAAACTGAAGTCTTGGGGCTCTTTTATAACATGTACACAACCTAGTTTGTTACTAGCACCTTGATGGCATATCCAGCAATACCCTCATTTCTTGGAAAAGTTTGAGTTGAGAGCTGTAAGTTGAGATTCCTGCTTGGTCTTTTCTTTCTTTCTTTCATTAATCTTTATATTTTTTAAATTTAATTTTTAAATTAATCTTTTATTGAGACTCTGAGCTTGGTGTTAGCCTTCTGAGCTTAGATTTATCTTTTATGAAAGAGGATAAGACCAACCCTTTCCCTGCCAACGTGGATAGCCAAGATAGTAAAGTGTCGGAAGTTTATGTACGACCAAGGGAAGAGGCTGGCTCTGATGACATGTAGATCTACTTTAGTGAAGAAATATCTGTTCTCTAGAATGAAAACAAGCGGCTTGGTGCTTATAGCCCAAAGGAGAAGGGCATGTAGAGAAAAGGAACCTGTCTAAATACATGAGTTATTTTTTGCTGTTCTGTGTGACCCTCTGTGACCTTCCCTTCTCCCTCCTCTTATGGCCCCAAACTCAGCTATTTGACTAAATGTTTCACTTCTCAACAAGTTATGTTGGTGTTATGTAGAGACAGACTTAATTAAAGTTTGCATGTGGTGAGTGAGAAAGAGAAGGGCATTTAAACTCACTGAGTCAGGACCTGTTAGAAAAAAAAAAAAAACAGCTGTGGCAGAATGACACAAGGAAAAGAAGGAGGTGCAAAAAGCCATTTGGTTCAGCTCTGTTAATTCAGGCCAGGGAAGAGGTAATGCAGAGGCCCGAGGGGGTGAGTTAAGGACAGGCTTTCTGCCTTAACTCTCAACATGCTTGGTTTTATTAGTTTAGGCCAGGCGGCTGCTAACATTATTTTAGTATCTATTTTGTGAGTGATTATGTTGTATGCATGGGCAGGAGGTCAGGCAGGTCAGGCCTTTCTGCTCCAGACCATCTCTGCATGAGCCTTTCGCCTTTAGATCTTGCTGAAACTTGCCACCTGTAAAAGCAGACAACCTAATGGGAAAAAGAGCGGCACTTAAAATGCTGTTTTTTCTTCACTGCTCTCTAGTGTAAAGAACGTTGTAAAAATATTTCAAACTCGATTTTTTGTTTTGGTTGCATTAACTCTTTGTTTGACCGTCGTCACAATTTTCCCACAAAATTTACTTTCGGTAACCAGAGATGTTTTGGAGAAACTGAATATTATGTCTGCAAACAGAGGGAAGCAGTCAGCGAAACCCAAAGGGAGGCTTGCTAATGTTCTGATCGCCTAAACTCCTCTGTCCTATCACACACAATGACCACAGCTTTGGAAAGCTAACAAACTAGTTTCTTTTTTAGGGACTCTCTTGCATTTGTGTTTGAACGAAACGGTCATGAAACATGGACCAGCTCCAACCACAATGTTTTTGAGAGCCAACACCCAAAAGAAGAAGGGATGCAGTCTAGATCCTAATCCTAATTTCTTACCCAACTGCCTGTGTGACCTTGTCTCATCGTTATGCCTCCATGCCTCAGTTTAACTTTACAATGATCTACTTGCCTCATTGTTTGGGAGACTGGACTCATTTATTCACTGTTACTCAGAGCTATTAGGTAATCGAGCAGGAATCATGGACCCACAATGGGGTGAGGGGCAGTGGTATAGATGGGACCAGATCTTGCCACTCTCCAAACTTTGGTTTTGTCCAGCAGCAAAAACTTCATTGTAACTAGCAGGTGCTGAGGTCTGGTGCAGAACAGCAGTGTGGAGGTGCACATTTGGCTATTAAAAAAAATGTGGCTGGGTGCAGTGGCTCATGCCTGTAATGCCAGCACTTTTGGAGGCCAAGGTGGGTGGATGACCTGAGGTTAGGAGTTTGAGACCAACCTGGCCAACATGGGGAAACACTGTTCCTACTAAAAATACAAAAATTAGCTGGGCGTGGTGGCAGGTGCCTACAATCTCAGCTACTTGGGAGTCTGAGACAGGAGAATCACTTGAAACCAGGAGGCAGAGGCTTCAGTGAGCTGAGATCACACCACTGCACTCCAGCCTGGGTGACAGAATGAGACTCCATCTCAAAAAAAAAAAAAAGTTACTGGCCTCACTTCCTTCTGAACCCTGATGCTCTGAAACCCTTCCTGCTTTCCATCTAAGCCCTCTGGAAAGCATTCAGTTATTTCTTCACTCACTCAACAAATATTTGTCAAACATCTCCCCGGCTCGAGGCACTGTGCAGTGATGCTCTAGGACCAACTCTTCACTCTCATGAATCTTCTACTCAGTGAAGAGATAATGAATGTTCAATAAATGAATGAATAAATAAATATACAACACATCAGACAGTAAGTGCTGTGAAGGAAAGTTTAGCAGGATAAGGGAAGGAGAAAGTCTGTCAGCTCTAACGAGGTGACAATGAGTAGAAACTTGGATTGTGTGGAAGACTGAACCATGCAGATATCTGGGGAAGAGCGGTCTAGGCAGAGGAAAGAACGTGCACCAAGGCCCTGAGGTGGAGGTGTCAGGAATGTTCACAGACAGCAAGCGGTCTCACGGGGTAGCGCAGAGCGAGTGAGAAGGACAGTGGTAGGAGGTGAGGTTGGGAAAATAACTGGGGCCCTCGGTGAGCAGGGCCTACACGACAAGTTAAACATTTGGGATTTCATTCTGAGCATGATGGGAAAAACCAGTGGACTGTTTTGATCAGAGAAGTGTAATGGCTTGCCTTTTCCTGAAAAAAGGACCAGCTGGTTCCCTGTAGAGAGTGGATTAAAGAGGGTCAAGAGGGGAAGCTGTGGTACTAGTTAGGAGTCTGTTTCAGAGGAATAGGTGAGGGGTAACAGTGATGTGGCTTAGGGTAGTGATACCATGAGTAGAAAAAGGTGGTCTGATTTGGAGTGCACTTCAAATGCAGAGGTAAAAGGATTGATGATGGTTTGAACATGGGATCTGAGAAAGAATGATAGTCAAGAATGATACTTAAGCAAGTAGATGCCATTACAGAGAACATTCTGGAAGAAAGACCATGGAAGAGCAACTAGCTTGGAGGCTGCAGAGGCTGATGGGAAAGTCCAAAACTGTGTTTCAAGCATAAATTACAGGGACCATCTGAAAAAGAGAGTGCCTGCTTTCAAAGCATAGCTACTTCACAGAGAATAGAGGGTCAAGGATGACTCATGTGGGCCAGAGGTGGAATGGTGTACTCTATAGGGAGAAAGCCACTATCAGGCTACTAGTCGATGGTGTCGCTATGAGGCAGAAACCTTTCTTTGACCAAGATAGCCAATATTGACCATTAGACCCTAATGGCTATTGGGTCTGAATAGAGAGAGGCCCCTGGTTAGAGTCCTTAGTATCCAGGCTTCTAGATGCTGTTCTAACAGCAGCTTGATCAAGGGTGAGACAGGCCAATCTAGTAAACACCAGAACCTGGACACCCTGCTTCTTACCATCTTCCCCACCCCGCTGCAGCCATCATTGCTCCCTCCCAGAAAAGTGGCAGTGAATGCTGGAAGGTCTTAGCTGCAAACAAGATGTAAGAAAGAAGTTGAAAAGCCCAGAGTAGTCAGCACAGAGGAGTGTGGTGTCCATAATTGATGGAGGTCCAAGCAGGTAAATCTGCAGCAGCAGAGACATAGTGCAATAGGGAGAAGGGGTCCATTATGGAACGTGACTAGGGCAGATGTTAAGGGACGTCAGTTAATTTATTTACTTCCTCCTTCCTTCTCTTCCTTCCCTTTCTCCATCCTCTGTCGCTTTTCCCCTTACCCCTTTTATCCTTTGCATTTAAGCCTTCATGCCTTCAGCAAACATTTATTTAATGCCTGTTGTGTACCAGTCATTGTGCTAGGTCTTGAGAACACCTAGAAAAAACGTAGGCTTGACCTTCCTGAGGCTGAGAATTTAGTGGAGGTGGGGGGAAATTCCCCAAATTCCCTCCTGGGTCAGTGGAACAGACAAAAAAACTTTAAGGGTAGGAGCCACACAGGTCACCTGACCACACACATATCTGTAGTCTGTTTTCAATGTAAAATATAAAACCGCCCTGCTGTAGGCTTTCTTTGTTATCTTTTATGTTTCTGTTCAGTGAGTGGCAGGGCCTCCTTTCCTGTGGGTTTTTTTCAAAGTCTTATCATATACACCCTTCTGATGCTTCGTTTTCATGCAGAAGTTGACCTTTTATATAAAAGAATATTATTGTTTGCTTGATGCCTTACAAGAATATCTTCGGAAATTTTTTAAGAAAGTATTTTTATTAACATTCTAGGCAGGAAGCACAGTGGTTAGGAAAATTGATACTGAAATCAGACAGATCTAGGTTGAATGTAGCTCGTATATCTAACAGCTGTGTGACCTTGGACAATTGGCTGTTTTGAGCCTCAATATCCTCATATGTAAAAAATTTTATCTAACTCATAAGGCTGTCATATATATTAAATAAAATTGGATAGGTAAAGCATTTGATGCATAATTAACAATAAACCCAATAAATAGCTATTGTTAGCAATCAAATGCCAAATTCACACATCCAGTGTTTTCTTCTTGTGTTTATCTATACCACTGTGTCTCTTGCCTTTCCACATATTTACTTAATGTCAGTTGCTCAATAAACTGTGTGTCCAAATTGTCCTGTATGTTGCTTCACAGAATAATTATTTAGGGGAAAAAGTCCCAAGTTGAAACTAGAAAACCCCTATAGGCATGGAATTAGCAGCCACAAACAAATTGATCCCAATTGCGGGGACATAATCAGGAACAGTAATTTGGGGGCACCCTGTGATTATTGCCTACTCGCAGAAATAAAACCCAGGAAAACTGCCGAACAGATGTTAAAAGTAAGAGTTGGGTTCTGGCAAATGGCGTCACTTCAGAATAGAGTAATCATACATTCCACTGGAAGCTTAAAAAAACTTGTGTATCACACATTTTTGTGCTGTTGAGCAAAAAATGCATTAACAGGTTTGCAATGGGAAATGGATTTCTTGACATATGCCAATCACAACTGATTGACAGTAGCTGCTGGGAGAGCTATGATGAAGGCCTATGAGGTTTCATACCATATCCATGATAAAAAATGCTGTGACCCATTAAAAATATCTTGCATGAATGGGCATAAGCATGGGGAATGTTGATATGAGTATTCTATCTTGCCATTCCTCGTAAACATGGCTAACCTGGGAATGTTTCCAGTTTTAGTAATCCTTAAAACAAAAGTATCTACTTATCCTAAACTCTTTTTAGGCTTTATTAAATTATTTACACATTTATTCATTCATTTCTTTTTGCACAGACTTATCCCTTTAACAAAAAATACTTCTGAATCTGTGTTCTGTTCCAGTCTGGAATTAATTCAACTCAGGAAAACATATATTGATAACTAGACTTGAAAAATGGATAAATGGGGAAAAGTAGGAATAAAAGATTCCAAAGGAAAAGGTGAACTGGTAATTCAGTAGAGAGAAACCTGCTGAAGTAGAAAAGAATAAAGGTTGACATTATTCAAAAGAACATGCTATATGTGGAGGACAGAAAATAGAGAGTTGTGCTCAGATTTACAGTTGTTCTGAGAGAAGGAACTGGAATAATTATAGAGAGTCATGCTAAAAAAATTCACAACTGGGAAGCTCTTAAGTTGAAAAAGAAAGAAAATAATTTGAAGCTCCTGGTCAAAGGATATTACTTTGAAAAAATTACTAATTTTACTGTTGATTAGTGCAAAGTTAAGATCCTCTTTATATTTTTAAATGGTTGAGCAATACACAAATATCCCATGAAATGAATCAGTCAAGGTGGAATTATTAAAGTATTTGAGCAAGTATGTGAATCTCAATCAATCAATCAATCAATCTTTACAAAAAGAATTCACAGCAAATGTCAAATAAAACTTTTTAAAAGTAATATAGAAAACGTAAAACATTTTTGTTTGCTTGTTTTATATTTGACTTTCCCATCCACAATTTATCATAAACTGGATAACCATTTGATTGGAGAATTATGAAATGCACTATTAAGGCCAAATTTTTATCATTCCTGAGAATTTAAAATGACGATACTGGGCTGGTTTAAGTGCTTACCTAAACCAACTTCTATAGTAACAGCTGTCCACACTTCTCTCTTGTGTCTCTCACAGCAAGCGGGCTAATTGTTATAATCTTCAATTTAAGATAAAGGTATGAAGTATGGTAGTTTCTCAAATTGTGTGAGATCTGTAGAATTACAAAATTGTAGTACATCTCTCTTTAACCTTGCAATTTACACACCTACATGTACTTTTATCTTTAGTACCAGAAACCACTGTCCTGTAATTTGTTAGAATGTGTAGCTCAATAAAATACAATAGCAATTTATATGGAGAGTTTTAAAAATCGTATTGATTAAGGGAACAAAAGGGGCTGGTAATACTTTTAATAACATTCAACTTTCTCTAAGTAGCCCCTCCCCCACCTTGATTTCACAGTGGCTTTGGAAAGAATTTAAATCTGATACCAAATCACTATATTAAATTTCCAAAGTCCCCAAATTCACCTTTAAATTCCTTTCATCCTTACCCGCTGGATTATGACTTTCATCCAAGAGTTCCCCCACATCTTGTGGTCCCAGAATCAAGAAAATTCCTCTTTACATTAGACTGATCTTTTGGCTGGTAAAATAAAATTTGCCTGGATATTCTTCTCTAATCATACTGTTATGATCAGTTTGAAATGGAAATGACCAAACTTCATGGACTACAAGAGAAAAACATTCTCCTTAAAAAAAATGAAAACAAAATGTAAATGACTAATGGGAAATGCTGCCCCAGGCCTATGTTTATAGACACAAACACAAACCCTGAAAATTGGGGCAGAGGTCTGGTTGAGAAATAAACAGTTCATCAGTTTGCTTAAAAATAGTCTAGGAATTGGTGTGAATTCTTTTAAGGGCAGTTTTGGCTTTATATAGACACGCCTATGGGGTTAGATATTTTCTGAGTGCATGAAGTATTTACTTAGAGCTAATTGAATGTTGTGGCAGCAGTCTACACAAATAATTCATTTGCCAAATATTTATTGAATTCGTAGTGTGCATCAGATGGATATCGTGGTAGGCCTTGGAGAATTATCTTGATGAAGTCAGACCCATTTTATATTTCGGTGGGCACTTAAATTGTGTTTCTAAATAAGTGACTGTGTTATGTTCTTTTTGGAGGAAAGAAGCTACATCTTTTTCATAAATGTCATAGTTTAATGAATAGTAATCAGTTTCAAATACACCTGATTTATAGCAATGAGGTGGCTAGTGTCTTGGTTGCTCTAATGCTAAAATATCAAACTGCTCAACAAAGATAAGATTTTAAGACATACCTCATTTCTAACATGCTCCTTAAAATACAGGCAGTTTCCCCTGATTTACACAGGAGGAGAGAAACTGAGACGTGACTAAATAAAATGGTAAATAACAAAAAGTAATACATCTTCTGCTTTAGTGCTCGCATTTATGTATGGGTGTTTTTTGGTGAGACACCAATGAAACTCATTTCCAGTGGAATCCTGTTGCCACACTTGAGGATGTGACTCGGGAGGAAGTTGGCAGTTTTCTAGTTTCCTACTTCTGCTCCTATTCAGCAATGCATCTAACCACATCCACCCTGGGACAAGTCTGTCTTCTCTGATTCAGACAAGATGCCCACATACAAATCTTTCCTGGAGTAGGAAGTGGCTTAACCGTCTGATTTTCAAAGACATGTTGCGCAAGCAAAGTAAACAGGGAAGCTTATTGAATTAGTAAATTGAAATTAAGCAAATTATTCCCTAACCCTTAATAGTAGCTACCCAAGATGTCAACAAAGCAAGGATCAGTGTCAATAATATTAGAAGCAAGGCTAGCAGCGCTTATTACAAGACAAACAATCCAGTGGCAGAGAATAAATTTCTTCTAAGTTTCTGGATTCTAAACATCTCCATGAAAGGCAATGATTTTGTATTTTTCTTTGGGTCTTCCAAATTGGCAATTGGAAACAAAATTGCTATTAAATAATATTAATAAAAATGAAGATGATGATAATAATGATTTCTCTGTTTGGGCCAATGCCAAATTTATCAGCCCCATTTGTTTCCCTCCACCCACATTTTTGCTGTAAGCGAATGGGTATTCTATACAAGAAATAATTCTCACTCACAAAATGTGTAATTCCATCCATAAAGAATCCCAGCTCCCTGCAGAAACCTGGGTTTTCCGATGGTTGAGATGCACTGATGACGCCTCAGATTGTACCCTCTCTCTTGATTGAAAGCAGAAGGACCCCCACTCCTGCTTGGCCTCCTTACTTATGAACAGTGTCGATCCATTTCCTGTTCCCCTCTGTTAATTCATACCAGGACAGACACAAGATCAGAATGAGGCACCCAGCGTTTCGGCACCTCCTTGGAGCAGTGTTGATGGGAATAAGTGTTTGCAGACTGAAGGTTCCTGTTCAGGCTACCAGAGGGTGACTTTTCAATTCTTAGTTAACCAGTTCCAGCCCAGAAAAGTAGCCACTGTACACTAGCACTGCTCAATATTGTTGGGTTTTTTCCCCTCTTCTCTTGAAGTACTGACCACCCAACCATTATCACTCCCAATTTAAAATGAAATATGGAGTACTTCATCTGGGTTTCAAATGAGATGAAATTGTCTCTTTGTTCTGCTGAAATCAATCAGAATCTTGCCCACATGGAGGGTTTCAGGTTACCACAAGGAATGTGTTTCCAGGAGTGTTTGCTCTGAAATAAAAAAATGTGATAATCATTACATGGAGAGTCAATAATTATAAGCATTTCCTCTTGGAATCACAGAGAAAAAAATACAGGGAACATATCAACCTCAAAAAAAAAAAAAAAGATCATTGAATTTCTGTCTGGTACATTAAGGCACCTGGTTGGGGCCTATGGCCACACTTCCTTTCAATGCTGTTGCATTTTAACATCATTTGTAACCCTGATTGAAGCTGCCACACTATTTTGCTAAAAGTAGTGCTGAATTTGTCCAAATGCTTTTTTCTTAAAGTGAAACACGCTAGTAGAATCAAAGCTGAAAGTATCAAAAACACAACATAATATTTTGTGTGTCGGGTACATTCTAACCTGTAAGTAGCAACTGATTCTAGTTCTAGTTAAAGGTCAAGATGCATTCGAAAATGAGATCCTAGTGGGCAGTTACAGGCACCCTCTAATGTCATACAGTTTGTACATTAGGTTGTATGATGTGTACTTAAAAGAGGCATGGTTGCTGCTTCAGAGACAAATATTTCAAAATGTAGTAGGTTATTTTCCACCGCACATTCTTGTCTTTTTCACTAGTTCAAAGCAAATGGCCTAGCAGGTCGGGCTGATTCCATTTGCTCAACTCAAAAAAGACTTACCTTTTTAGTTTTTTCTTCAGCCTTTTAATGCCTACAATTTAAATACATTATTTTAAAAATGTCCTAAATAAAGGCTATTTGCATGTCAAGTTCGGATGTTCTCAACTGTGCTAGGATCCACCTTCAGATTTCACTTTCCAAATCTCTGTCCCCGTTTAAGTCCAAAGGGATTCATAAAGCAAAATAACCCCAAGCAGGGACTAAATAGCAACAGGTTGATAGCCCTTAGTTGCTCTGGCTGAATGGCAAGCAGGACACTGAAGGCTGCTTGCAGAATGATTTTGTCTCATGGCTGTTTCAACAGAGGCACAAACTTCTGAATTAAACTGCCAAAACCTCACATGATTCTGCTGTAGGAAAAACCCAGGACACTGCTTTGCACCCTCAGACTAAAAATCCTATCCACTTTACTTATACCCTTGCCCTTGACTACATACAGATGAATCCCATATAGGATAACTGGTAAGCTCTGTTTAGAACATGCAAATGGGTGAAAACCAAGGTTAGATGTGCTTTACAATAGACAAGCCTCTACTGGACATTTTCTATGTGTGCTTGTCCCTGCATTGGCTATCTCATTATATCCTCAGAAAAAATCTCAAAAGGCAGGTGTGCCTATCCCCATGCTAAAGACGTGAAAACTGAGATTAGCAAAGGAAGGCAACATTTCCCAGGCCTCCTGTTAGTGGCAAAGTAGGGATTTGCATTCAGCCCTGCCCCATTTCAAAGACACCCCTTTTGCCTAAACCAAGCAGCCAGTCAATTCTTAGCATCCATAGACACCCAGAAAGAGGAAGGCCTAGATAACGCCTAGTTGAGCCCATCATTTTAGACCTGAGGAATCTGAGGTTAAGTGACTCCTCTGAGGCAAACTGAGTTAAGACCAGATGCAACTGGCCCTGCTGGTCACTCAGCAGATCGTGCCACATAAGGACAAACAAGGTTTTAAGAGATGTGCCTGCTAACCCAAAATGTGCTCACTTACCACCTTTCCTGAATCTTGTCACTGCCAAAATTTCCCAACTGCTTTATATACATATGGATTGATTTTTCCTTTCAGAATGCATTTAATAACTTAGAGTCATTTCCGTAAGGCTTCATACTTAAGAAATTAGGCTTTTGAGAGGAAAGAAAGTGCCTGTAGTAAAGTTCTCCTTTAAAATATGGCCATGATGATGATGATTTATGTGATATTCATGCAGTAATCTGCTTGACTTTAGTCTATAAAGCTTCTTTACTTGTCTCTCCTAAAAACTCTTTCACACATATTATCACATTCTATTCTTTAAAGGAACACATGAGGAAGAAAATTTGCAACAAAACAAATCTTGGGACTTTCTACCATGTTTGTGGATTTTGATTTTCTCTTTTAATTTGTAAAACAGTGCTGAATTTGACAAAATTTCTCTTTTATTTTGTAAAACAGTGCTGAATCTGGTAAAAAGTCTGGCAGAAGTAGGAGAGGGAGTAAGAATATGCTTAGGGCAGAGGGAGAAGAAGAGAGATGGACATCAGCTCTGTGTAGGTATTTGCATGAGAATTTGAATGTAGGAGAATTGGACCCCAGATTAATTCCTGATAAATATCAGAGTTTAGTAAATTAATGAATGAGAACCCAAAGACAAATGGAGATTAAATATGGCTCAGTAAGCCTGAGGCAAGCTGATGGGACAGAACGTTACAGAAATGTACCATAAAAACTAGAGCTCCAAAAAAATCTGTCTGCAGTGGCAGTTCACACCAAGGGTCTCTGGAGACCCTTTAGGTGCACACATGCCAAGAGTGCCCTCTGTTGTCTACCAGCAATACTAAGAAGCTTCAGGAATCTCATCCCGGCTAGAATTTACACTTCTTTGCCCACAAAGGTTTTTCTGCCCTGGCAAAGGGTCTAAAATATGGGTTATGCACTAGAATGAGAGCTTATTGAATCAATTATAGAATATTGGAGTTTGGAGAATCTTTGATAGCCACCTGATAACAGTTCTCCCATTTTGGTGGGGAAAGGGAGGCTGACTAAAGATGAAGTATCTCACTTGAGAAATATCCAGTTAGAGGCAGACCCTTGTCTTGAACCAAGACTCCAAGTCTGGTGCCACATCTTTTGCAGCCTCCTAACCCTTATTTTGGCCTCCTTCATTCTCTTTAAGGATGGATGGATGGATGAAACAGAATAACAGACTCATGGAATGCTTGAACAGAAGGAACTCCATGTTTTCCTCATAGAAAATTGAAGTCTCTGACTTACCAGAAGTCCTTACCTTAAGTCACTTAAGAAAGGTAGACCCCAGACTCCAAATTTAACTACTGTTGTACAAAATTATTAAGGGAAGGTAAGGAGAAAAGGGTAAAATTATCTCATTTTTCCTTTATAAGATGTGGTTCTCTCCTCTACTTCCATGTGAACACACCCTGTCCTCCCCTTCACTCTTTGTGCTTAGGCTCATGAGCTCAAGCCAGGCACTTAAACATGACCATGTCATTGAAAAGCCATATGGGAATGCAGGCTGAAACCAAGATGAGATGGCCCACAGCTCTGGGATGAGGAACTGGAGGGTAAAAAGCAGGGATGGTAGCTGTCATTCAGGGGTGAGATGACAGCAGGTGATTGGGTACCACTGTTGGGTTCAAGGTTGGGCCCAGGCAGATGCCATGTGGGACCTTTGCCCAAGATGAATATCAGAGGACTTCTCTGTGTTATTGTACAAAGTGGTGGTAAGGAAGCAAAATGCCCCAATGATATTCCCACTTAAGCAATAATGTCCCATGCTCTGCAGGGACTGGGGAAGATGGGTCTCCTCAAGTGGCTGCTACTCAGAACTACCTCCACTGTGGGCTGCATCACACCTTGTGTCTGAATTCCTCAACCCAGCTGATTGACACTTATTTCCTTATATTAAGCCTTAGAGCCAATGTCACCGTAAAATTGATTCTTTCTGAAGAGGATAGAAAGAGAAACAGGAAAGCGTAAGATTTCTGAGGGCTTATTGTTAAAGGCACTTGGCTAGGTGTTTTCCTATGTATTATTCTTTTTAATCTTCACCTTTTTTCCCCATCAGGTAATGCTATTATCCTGAATGCTCAAATAATGAAGCTGGCACCCAGTGGGGTAAATTACTTCGCCCCAAGTCCCACAGTTGCATTTGAAGGCAGAGAGCTCTTATCTCTTACAACCCTCCCAAAATCTAAGTCACCTCTTTTTCTTTGAGTAAAGACAGGTGGAAGCTGGATGGCAAGCTGGTGTGGTTAGTCTACCTGACCCCATCACAGAGTCCCTGCCTCCTATCCCTGACCTCATCCCTGGCTTCAGACCACCCATCCAGCCTGTGGACTGCTCTGGCTATCTTGGTGGAGAATATTATGCTCCTCTGCTTCTAAACAGTGTATCTGGGTTTCAGGACACAGAAGTCCTCTGATATTCATCTTGGGCAAGGGTCCCACATGGCATCTGCCTGGGCCCAAACTTGAACGCAGTCTATAACCATAGACTTAACCATAACCATTTCTAAGTGTGTAGCTTCTTCCTCCAGTTCTTCTTTACCTGGCTGACATCTTGAGCCAGGCTCTTTTACTGTGTGGCAACCCCCCCCCGCCCCAGAGATTAGCTCAACTACTGAGAAAGGAGGTCAGTTGGAATGTCAGGTGTGTGGCCCTGGACCATGAAGTTTAGGGGAAAACCAGTCACTCTGGTGGACAGGACTGATACACAGGACACATGGGAACAAATGCCACTGTTGGTGCTACTTTAATGTCTTAAGTAAGAGACACTAATTCCTGAGGCCTCCTACATCACCTATAGCATGGGCCTCATACTGCCTTTCAGACTTGTCCCAGGATTAAGTAAGATAATCGTTGCAAACTCCAAAGGACACATAGTAGGAGTTCAGTAAGTAGGAGCACCCCCTTGGTGCTCCCTAGCAGACAGAGACAGTGCCTCAACTAATTGACAAAAACAGCCATTTTTTTCTAGGTCACAAAGATGATCATATCTATGTTCTCCATGTTTTGTTTTCCTCTTGCATCTCTCTAGAGACATCTGTAACCAACAGAAATTAGATGCACAGATCCTTTTTGTTCCAGAGAGGCTTTGCAAACAGTTTACTCTCAAGTTAATCCCAGACCCTGGGTTTCTCATGCAGTCTTCAGACTACCCATATTACAATAGAAAACCCACTTGGGAAATTGGAGCTGACAAGTCTTGAGCTGGTTCCTCCACTAATTTCCATTCCTGTGCCATTTACTAAAAGTGATACAGGTGGGTGGAAATCAGGTGAGGCCTGCTTCTCAGAGGTAACCAAAGATGCCTGCACACCTCTGTGTGTCACTCGGCCTATTCTTCCCGGGATGGCGAATGCAGTCAGGTGTGGGGCCTGGGCTTGTAGGGATACCCAAATATTTTCTTGGGAAGTAATCTCAGTTTATTAGAGTTTCTTGTCTCAATTCAGAGTATAGATTTTTGAATGCGTTTGCTGACAGATTGACCTGGACTGTGTTTTCCCCTTATTCAGGGAGCGATCGATCTTTATCAAAAGGATTTGTTGACTGACGGGCTTTCACGGTTCTAATGTGCTGTTTGATACTTTTAAAAGACATATGCCCCTTTGTATAATGAAATTATCTGATAAAACAGGGAATGAAGCTCAGGTTTTCTGAAGCATCTTAGCTCTTGACTGCTTTGGTGACTGCCAGGGAATTTGTTTTTATTTGCCTGTGATGGAAACCTTACAACCTTAGTGAAATTGTTTTCGAATATTCAAGTTTCTAGACCATATACTGTGCTTCTAGGCCTAAGGGCCTGAACTAAACCAAGATTGTGTTTCCTTCAGGTAAGTACTTCCAGACACTCTATCCTCTCTGTCTTTACAACCCTCTTCTCCTCATTACTGTACTATGTAACACTAGATGTGCATTATAGTCCACATAAAAAGCCATTTCTGTAGCATCTTGTCATCGGTTCATGGACGCTGCTTTGAAGCCGTGTTGAGTTCTGAACTCAGAGCCTAACAGCAAGGCTCAAGTGCACCGCGCCGTATTATTTACCCAGATGGGGTTAATTGTTAAATAAAAGAATGGGCCCTTTCAGTTTACTTTTTTGCAATCTCTCTCACACTGATTATGGAAGACAGGGAAGTCTATGATAAATATCAAACTTTCTAATCAGAAACGAGTCCAGTTGTATTTGAAATCTTGAGCTTAATCCAGAATCAGGAAATGTAGCCACTTGTGTTACTGTTGCTGAAAGAAGAAAATGACCTTTTTATTGTAGCTTACATTCACTATTGTGCTTGAGAGCTACAGGGCATGGAGCAAGTAAATGTAAAGGCTTAAGCAGAGTTTTCCTTTTAACAGGAAGGGTACAACTTGGTGTGCTGAAGCCATCGTCTTCTATTTTCAAGGGATTTTTGCTTAGAGTAAAGCCTGCACTGAAACCTAAAAATTGTATTTTGCCTAAAACTTTTATAACAAAAACCTTTAAGGTTCTGATGTCAGTGTGGCTAAATGGCGACTACTGTTAGCTTTATTCATTGACTGAGATATAATTTGCAAAGGGTAAATTTCACAGATCTTAAGTGTAGGGGTTGACAAATGTTTATATATATGTGTGTGTGTGTGTGTGTGTATATATATGTGCGTGTATATATATATGTGTATATTTACACACACATATGTAATCTTCACATATGTATTTCCACTGCCTAGAACAAGAACAGTTTCTCTTAGGCCTCTCTCAGTCAAAGCTCTCAAAAGTAACCACTCTTACAGTTTCTGTCACCATAGGTCACTTTTGTTCATTTTTGAATTTTATGTCAATGGAATCATACTCTTTCCTACATACTCTTTCCTGACTGGCTTCTTTCACTCAGAATGATGTTTTTGAGTTTTATCCCTGTTGTTGCATGAATCACACCATCATCTTTTCAGATATCATACTATTTTGGAAAATCATTGTTAAGTGCAGTAGATTTCCTGAAGAGAGGCTTTCAAGGCCACACCAAAGTAAGGAGTAAAAGAGATTTTGCTTCTTCTACTCTGGTATTTCTTGTTGACCTTATTGTGATAATATCATAAAGAGGTTCAGGGGATTTACATAATCTTAGGCATAAAATATAAAAATAGATTTATCTACATGTACATGTGTATATATATATATATATACAAAAATATATTCACATTTTCATGAAATATCATCCACAGACAAGTAATTTGCCACTAAAGTCAAATTCAGGACATATCAGTGGATTTTATAGGACTACATGTGGAAAAAAAAGTCTCTCTCAGACCTAATCAATATGAAATATTAGAACTTGAGCTGCCCAGCCATCTAAAAAGCATATACTGAATGAAATTTTGAAGTTATTTTGGGTATATTTATTATGAGCCAAGCTGTTGCAAATTCTTTACCACTGTCTTATTACCCTGAGTTTCACAGGAATTGAAAAATTTGGCTGGGCATAGTGGCTCACACATGTAATCCCAGCCCTTTGGGAGGCTGAGGCAGGTGGATCACTTGAGGCCAGGAGGTTTAGACCAGTCTGACCAACATGGTGAAACCTGATCTCCTCTAAAAATACAAAAAATTAGCCAGGCATGGTGGTATATGCCTGTAATCCCAGCTACTTGGGATGCTGAGACAAGAGAATTGCTTGAACCCAGGAAGTGGAGGTTGCCATGAGCCAAGATTGCACCACTGAACTCCAGCCTAGGCAACAGAGTGAGACACTGTTTCAAAGAAAAAACAAAGAAAAAGGAAAAAAAAAAAAAAAAAAAAGAAAAGAAAAGAAGGAAAACTAGCATAGGCTAGAGCTCCTACTAATTTATTTATCCACTGGATAATTGTTCTAGTTACTGTGGACTCACCAGTAAACAAGGCAGATTAAGGTCCCTATTCTCGTGGAGTTAATATTCTAATTGAGAATACACAATAAAAAGTGAATGAGTATGTAAATTAATAAATAATCACTTCAGATAATGATCATTGCTAAGAAGCTAATATAAAGGTTATGGGTAAAAAAGCAATGGTGGGATTGGGCCTATTTTGAATGGGGTGCACAGGGAGCCCACTCTGACGAGGTGAGATCTGAGCAGAGAACAGGCAGAAGGAGCTGACCATGCAATGATCCAGGGGCAAGAGCTTTCTGGACAATAAATAGCAAGTGCTCAGGCCCAAGGCAGGAACTGGCTGATCTTGCTCAAGGGAGAGAAAGTAAGTCAGTGTAGCCAGAGCCTGGTGGAAGGAAACAGTGGTGACAATTAGGTTGGGGAAGTAGGCAGCAATGTCCTATAGATTCCGGTAGGGATAAAAGTGTCTTTTAGTTTCAAATGTAATCGGGGGTCATGGGGGGATCTGAAGCAATGGTGATAACATGAGCAGATTGATTCTGTTATTGAAAGTTTGTTCTGGCTGCTGTGTGGAGAATGGATGGTAGAGTGGGGAAAAAAATGAAAATAGGATGAACAAGTTATCAAAAGATGATTTCAGCTTAGACTTGGATAGCAGCAGTGATAAGGAGAGAAATGAGGATGTAGCATTCATTATTATTTTGGCAGGCAGTAAAGCCAACAGGACTAACTAATAAATTGGATGTAGGGTATGAGAGACAGAGTAGTTCTTTGCAGTTGTCGGCCAAAGCAAGTGAGTAAAAGATGGGGCCATCACATGAAATGTAGAAGACTGGAAGAGTAGCAGTTCGGGAAGGAGATAAACCCAAGTTCTATTCTAACTATGTTAAGGTTCAGATGCAGATCAGATCAACAAATGAAGGCATTAAGGAAGCAGTAGATATAGTCATCTGACAGTCAAGGGAGAAGTCAGAGCTGGAGACAAACATTTTGGAGCCATCAATATAAAATCAGTATGAAGAGCCATAGGATTGGATAGGTCGACTTAGGAAAAGCTTATGAAAGACAAGATAGAGTCCCAGGTATACTGGCTATATTGCCATCAATATTGTCCTCATCATCATGAAAATCATCATTATCACTATTATTTTTTATTGAGCACAAAATGTTTTAGGCACAATGGTTCTAGGCTCAAGAGAAAGATTAATCAAAAAGAAGAATCCTTGCTATAAGGAGGAGGGGTGAGGCAATGAAAAGCTGGAATAATAAATGCTATGATCATGGTTAACTCAAGGGGCAGTGGGAGCAACAGACTGTGCAGGCCAGCCAGGCTTTGATGAGGAGGTGACATTTGGATATTTGAATTGGATGTGTGGCTCTAGAGCAGCTTGATCCATGGAGAAAGCCTTCCCAGGCAAAGCGGAGCATGCACAAAAATGGTAGACACACAAGGGCAGGGGAAGTCTGGAAGCTGACCGTGGCTCTGACTGAATGTGGTGCAGGGAGTGCGGCAGGAGTCGAAGTTGAGAAGCAGCAGCATCTGGGTCATCAAGACCTATGAATGTCATGCTGGGAATATTGAAACTCTTTCCTGAAAGGCAATGGGAGAGGGACACATGGTAGACCAAGAAGTCCTTCAGAACATGACTTGAAGCTAACGGGGACAGTGTGATGACACTGGTGATATTGTTTCGCTTCTCTAAGCCTTAGTTTCCACATCTGTATAATGGGTAAAATAATAAATACATGGCAAGGTTGTTGTGAGTATTGAAGATAGTAAGTATAAACATTTATACCCAATGCAGAAAAAGTGATGGTGATTATTTCTGCTGTTACTACTACTATTATTACTGGACATTTATAGAAGTTTCTTTTATAGGGGAAGGATGCGAAATTATTATATTAATGTGGATAAAAATGATGAGACCTTGGTGGTGGGGAGGAGAGGAGAAAAGTGAGACGGCTTGCTAACCAACAGGCCAAGGGAGGAGTAGGGGTTGGAGGGAAGGAAAGGGCGGAATCTCAAGTGACTCAGGTTTCAGAACTTGGAGGCTGAGTAGGGTGGCGGAGACTTTTTGAAATAGGGAATATTGGGAAATAAGCGTGTTTCGTGGAGAAGGGAATGAGTCCATTGTCGATGTATTATTTTGTAAGATCTGTGAAGCTTACTTTATGAGTCTGGAGCTCTACAGAAAGCACTGGGCTGGAGATACAGATGTGTGCAGCTCAGGTAGACAAGGGGGAGTGTATTGAGTGAGAAGACCAAAAAGAGGATTAAAGACCCATGGGGAATGTTGAGATGTAATGATGGAGCTAGAAGTGTCAGGAATGTAGATTAAGAAGAAGCAAGGCAGAGACATAAAGGGAGGTCCAGAAGGGAAGCTCTGAGAGATGTTCCTCATCTCACTCACCCAAAGGGATGTTCACACATGCTGGCCCTCCAAGCTCTTTCCTCCTCTTAGAGGAAGGAAGAGATATCTGCCCCTTTTTTTCTACCCCAAAGCATGATTGATTAAAGTTCAGAGTAGAAAACGTCCTTGTTATTGATCTATTCAGGGTTTCGACTTCTTCCTGGTTTGGGCTTGGGAGGATGCAAGTGTCTAGGAATTTATCCATTTCTTCCAGGTTTACTAGTTTATGTGTATAGAGTTGTTTGTAATCATCTCTGATGATGGTTTGAATTTCTGTGGAATCTGTGGTGATATCCCCTTTATCGTTTTTTATTGCATCTATTTGATTATTCTCTCTTTTCTTTTTTATTAATCTGGCTAGTGGTCTGTCTATTTTGTTGATCTTTTCAAAAAACCAGCTCCTGGATTTATTGATTTTTTGAAGGGTTTTTTTGTGTCTCTATCTCCTTCAGTTCTGTTCTGATCTTAGTTATTTCTTGTCTTCTGCTAAGTTTTGAGATTTTTCGATCTTGCTCCTCTAGCTCTTTCAATTTTAACGATAGGGTGTCAATTTTAGACCTCTCCTTACTTCTCATGTGGGCATTTATTGCTATATATTTTCCTCTAGAGACTGCTTTAAATGTGTCCCAGAGATTCTGGTATGTTGTGTCTTAGTTCTCATTGGTTTCGAAGAACATCTTTATTTCTGTCTTCATTTCATTGCTTATCCAGTCAACATTCAAGAGCCAGTTGTTCAGTTTCCATGAAGCTGTGCGGTTCTGGGTTAGTTTTTGAATTCTGAGTTCTAAGTTGATTGCACTGTGGTCTGAGAGACTGTTTGTTATGATTTTCATTCTTTTGCATTTGCTGAGGAGTGATTTACTTCCAATTATGTGGTCAATTTTAGAGTAGGTCTGATGTGGTGCTGAGAAGAATGTATATTCTGTGGATTTGGGGTGGAGAATTCTGTAAATATCTATTAGGTTTTCTTGATCCAGGTCTGAGTTCAAGTCCTGGATATCCTTGTTAATTTTCTGTCTCGTTGATCTGTCTGATATTGACAATGGGGTGTTAAAGTCTCCCACTATTATTGTGTGGGAGTCGAAGTCTCTTTGTAAGTCATTAAGAACTTGCCTTATGTATCTGGGTGCTCCTGTATTGGGTGCATATATGTTTAGGATCGTTAGCTCTTCTTGCTGCATTGATCCTTTTACCATTATGTTCGATCAGATTGGCAGAAATCATAAAGAGGTTTGGCCTCTTCCAACCTCCCTTTTAATGCCAGGCCCTTTACTTCTGGCCCCTACACTCCAGCTGTTGGCTCTCCTGGATCCCACTTATACGGGGCCAAGGAGACTATAGAACTCAGAGCTGAAAAGGACCTCATGGATCATCTAACTGAACACCCAACTCCCTTATATGAAAGGTCAGGACACCAGGCCTCAGAGAAGGCAATTCCAACAATTGCAATTTTAACTGAATGTAGCTAAAATGCTTTCTCAAGATCTCTGCTCAGCAGTACTGCTGCTCTACATTATTAGATGATGATGGCCTAAAGTGAAGACCTGCACAGGAGTTGGAGATGACATCTCACTAGTACTCCAATCCTGCCAAACCCAAATTTAATGGTGGCAATCCAGACATCAGAATCAAATAATGGGAGAGAGACGAGGTCTGCCTCCAAACAAATACACTGTTGAAGTCAAAATTGGGAAATACCAATAGGTATTTCCAATAGAAAATACAAAGAGGATGATATGATTTTCCAAGATCATTTTTAGAGGAAAATGGATCTGCAAAGTCTCTGCATGGGATGTTAAATAAGGAAAAGGAAAAACTACATATGATTTTTGTGGTTTCTGAAATCCAAATAATCAAATGAGATTGTTCCATGAAGCATTGAAGACCTTTTTACTGATTTATTGAGAAAAACCAGACCGGGAAGTGATCCGAAAAGAGGTGATAGCCTAAATTAACTAGTAGATTAACATAATTAATTTTACTCTATTCTAGAAATTAGTTCTTACGGCAGAAAGGGTAGTTTTCTACCCCACTTCTATTTTTGCTTTTCTCCTTAGAAGCAGAACCCTGGTTTTTAGCTGGATATATTCCCACATGGCCAAAAGAATCCATTTCCTAGGCTCCCAATGGTATAATATGTATAAATTGAAATGTAGTATTATTAACAGGAAATAAAGTGTTAATTACAGAAAAAGTATCCATTCTTTTTTTTTCTTCTTTCTTTTCTTTTTCTTTTTTTTGAGATGGAGTCTCACTCTGTGACCCAGACTGGAGTGCAGTGGCATGACCTTGGTTCACAGCGATCTCCGCCTCCTGGGTTCAAGTTTTTTTTCTTCTTTTGTCATCCACCTGCATTCAACATGGACGTGGTGGCCCTAATTCTAGCAGCCATCTTGGACCATGAAAATGAGGGCCACAAAGAAAACGCCCACACCAGCCCTGGACTTCTCACTTCTGAATTTCTGTTACACAAGAGAGAAGTGATCTTCTATTGAGTTTTAGCCACATTGTTCTATTAATGAATCTCAACTTATCCTTACTGATTAATTTGTTTTCTTTTATTGGATTTTCAACACTTATTAGAGCAAAAGCCATTGGTAATAGTAACTTAAAGAATATGATCAAGAAGTTAATTACAAGTTTGTTATATAAAAAGGGTACCTTATATTTGTAGAGTGATTTAAATTTCACAAAGCACTTCTTACCTTATTCTTAGAATATGTCTTTACTTTCAAGCTGAATTATTTCAAATAGGACTTTTAAAAATAGCTAAAATAGGCCAGGCATGGTGGTTCACACCTGTAATCCCAGCACTTTGGAAAGCTGAGGCGGATAGATCACAAGGTCGGGAGTTCAAGACCAGCCTGCCCAACATGGTGAAACCCTGTCTCCACTAAAAATACAAACATTAGCCAGTCGTGATGCCACACAGCTGTCGTCCCAGCTACTCAGGAGGCTGTGACAGGAGAATTGCTTGAACCCAGGAGGCAGAGGTTGCAGTGAGTCGAGATCATGCCATTGCACTCCAGCCTGGGTGACAGAGTAAGACTCTGTCTCCAAAAAAAAGGGGCAAAAATATAGCTAAGTGCAATGGCTCATGCTTGTAATCCCAAGACTTTGAGAAACCAAAGTAAGAGATCACTTGAAGCCAGGAATTTAAGAACAGTCTGGGCAACATAATGAGACTCCATCTCTCCAAAAAAAAAAAAAAAAAAAAAAAAAAAAAAAAGTTTAGTGTGAAGGCATATGCCTGTAGTCCCACATACTTGAAGGGCTGATATAGGAGGATTACTTAAGCCCGGGAGTTTTAACTGCAGTGAGCTATGATTACACCACTGTACTTCAGCCTGGATGACAGATAGGGAGACCCTGAAAAAAATAGCTAAAATAGATATTCATGTTACCATGGTGATTTCTAGCTTAGCTATTTATTGTTTATGTCCTAGACCACAATTCTTAATTTCTAAGAGAATGGTTTTTTCATCGGTCAATCATGGATAACGATTTCTTACATATATAGAATTAGAGCAAATGACAGAAGGTGATGCAACATACTGCTTATAAATATGAATCCTGGCTGGGCACAGTGGCTCATGCCTATAATCCTAGCACTTTGATAAGCTGAGATGGTTGGAACACTTGAAGCCAGGAGTTCAAGACCAGCCCAGGAAACATGGCAAAACTCCATTTCTACAAAATATAAAAATGTTATCTGGGTATGGTGGCATGCACTTGTAATCCCAGCTACTTGGGAGGCTAAAGTGGGAAGACAGCTTGAACCTGGGAGGTGGAGGTTGTAGTGAGCTGAGATTGCACCACTAAACTCTAGCCTGGGCAACAGAGTGAGATCTTGTCTCAAAGAAAAAAAGTATTAGTCCCAATTAACTCCCAAATTTGCTGTGTGACCTCAAGCAAATTAAGTTTCTGTGCCTTGATTTTCTAGTTGTATAGTGGAGATCGTAATGCATATGTCACTTGAGGATTTTGTGAAGAGTCATTGAAAAAATGCATGTGAAGTATTCATCAGAGTCCCTGACACATTGTAAGTGCTGAAGAAGCATTATTTTTTTCCCCAAACTGTCTAGTAAAGAACCTTGATATGTCAGGGTCACTCAACAGATGACATTGCTCCTGCTCTACATCCTTTGCAACTTTTAGAAATCTCAGAAAAATTCAGAGATTGGAGTAAGTTCAATGGTCCTGAGAAGAAAAAGAGAGGCCCAAGGCCAGAATTAGAGGAGGAAACCTGGCCACCCGCCACAAGCGTCTTCTGAGTCATGGAGGAGGTCTTGGGTCCTGAGCCAGAAAAAGAACTTTACGCACTAGCCGACGAAAGACCGTTTTGCTCTATACCCTTTGTGGTCCCCAGAGCATGTCAGAGTCACAGACTCTGACTATTTGAGATCGAGTAAGCCTCCAAGATCATTCAGAGAATAATAAAGGCCCTGGGGGAGACTGCAGGCTAAGTGCACCAACTCTGACAGGTGACCAGGGCAGGTGGGGAAGGAAAGCACAGCCCCATGGACAGAAATAATATCATGAGAGTGAATGCAAGATGGGCTCCTGCAGGGGCAAGAGACACTCAGAGAAGCTCATGCACATAACCATGGAGGCAAGGAGCCTGGAGCATCTGCTGACTCCAGTAGTGAAACCAGATCAAGGAAATGCCAGGAATGTAGAATGCATGCCTAACAACGGAAAGAAGCTTGTGGGAAAGGGTCTGCAGTGAGGCTACAACAGCTATCCCAAATTCTCAGGGAGGCTACTGCCTAGAAGCCCCACACTATCCCCTACCAGTGGGGTGACCTTAGATAAGTCACTGAGTGCACAGAATAGGCTTTTGCCCAAGGGCAAGGCTTCGGAACTGGTTTCAGGCCTGAATCCAATTCACTAGCTCTGTTACCTTCATTCAGCAAGTTACATAATCAGCCAAAGCCTCCATCTTCTCATCCATAATATGGATATTATAATACCTGTACCTACCTTAAAGCATTGCTCTGGGGCAGCACTGATTCATAGAACTTTTGGAAATGGCAGTAATGTCCTACACCTGCATAGTCCAGAACAGTAGCCACTAGACACATGCAGCTAGTGAGTCCTTGCAACATGATTAATGTGATTCACAAACTCAATTTTCTAATTTTATTTCATTTGAATCTGTGTAATGCATTTAAACTTAGCTACATGTGATTAGTGACTATCTATCTTATTGGACAGCTCTAGAAACTAAACGAGGCCAGGTGCAGTGGCTCATGCCTGTAATCCCAGCACTTTGGGAGGCCAAGGTGGGTGGATCACCTGAGGTCAGGAGTTCAAGATCAGCCTGGCCAACATGGCAAAATCCCACCTCTATTAAAAATACAGAATTAACCAGGCATGGCTGAGGGTGTCTGTAGTTCCAGCTGCTCAGGAGGCTGAGGCAGGAGAATCACCTGAACCCAGGAGGCAGAGGTTACAGTGAGCTGAGATTGTACCACTGCACTCTAGCTTGGGCCACAAGAGCAAAACTCTGAAAAAAAGAAAGAAGGAAAGAAGGAAGAAAAGAAAGAAGGAAAGAAAGAAAGAAAGAGAAAGGAGAGAAACTAAATGAGATAATGTCCTTTATCACTGTGCCTGGCATCAGGGCTCAAAAACTACTAGTGTTTCCATTAAACTTTAGCCTCAGTTTCCTCATCTGTGAGATAATCTTAAAGATATAATAGTATCTAAGACTAGGCCTGGCTGCTCACACCTGTAATCCCAGCACTTCAGGAGGCTAAGGAGGGAGGACTGCTTGAGCTGAGGACAACTCACTTATAGCAGATTTATTGTCCTTTTGTTGTTCAAGACCAGTGAGGGCAACACAGTGAGACCCTATCGCTACTAAAAATAAAAAAATTACCTGAGTGGATGGTGCATGCCTGTAGTCTCAGCTACTCAGGAGGCTGAGGTGGGAGGATTCTTGAACCTGGAAGATTGAGGCTGCAGTGAGCATGTTAGCACCATTGTACAACAGTCTGGACAACAGAGCAAGACACTGTCTCAAAAAAAAAAAAAAAAAAGAAAGAAAGAAAGAAAAGTAAAGAAAAAAAAGATAGTATCTAATTCATGAGGTTGTTGGGAAGATTAAATAAAATATGGGTGAGAGAACTAGCACAGTGATTGGCACATTATAGGTGTTAGCAAATGTGAGTTTCTTTTCTCCTCTATTTAAACTTCTTTGGCACTAATGAAATCACTGTCTAATAATGCACAAGGCCAGTGAGAATCTATAGTGAGATTCTTGGCAAGCAGTTGGATTGTTCAGTAGTCACGTGCACATCTCTAATGCTGGCTTTGGCTGGGAAAAAAGTCTCCTTGAGCAAGAAAGAAAAAAAAATATTGGCAGTCATATGTACACTACGAGAGTTCCACAAATATGCATTTGGCAGAAGCCTGATTGTCCAGACAGATCACAAACCACCAGGCAACGCACCTGCTAGACGACAGGGAATGTTATTACTGTTATAAAGATATGATTTATGAGTAATCTATACCCCAGGCAAAGACTCTCTTATGACAGACCTATTGTCCAGACTAGTCATCATCTCTCCAACTGGGGAAATGACAGCACTGATGGAAGAGACAGCAGAGAAGGCCATGGAATTAAGCAAAACACTTGACCCTTTGGTCCATGGGAGGCTGAGCCCCAAGACAGGAAAAGACGCTGTGTTGTAGCTACTTATCCAGATGTTGCACGATTGCTGGTGTGGCAGAAGAAAACAGAACTGCAGGTGCGTTGGTCTCCAAAGGAGTGACTGTTTTAGCTTCTCACAGATAGGGGAATTTTAAGCAATGTCTTGTTCAAAAGAAGCCAGGAAAAGAGAAAAGACATGATCAGAGATAGTCTCAGGAGGAGCAGCTTTGTTCATGCCCCCAAAATCATTCCCAGTAACTACTCACTGGTTCTCAAAGTTCCAGCTAGAGACTGGAGTCTTTCACTTAAGGATGCCCTGTTATGGGTAAACTGATACAAGATTTGATGCCAAGTACAGGTTTTGACTCTTGGGCTGTGGTGCCTTCAAACCTTATAAGTTATTTACTAAGTTTTCAGATTCTTCCTAAAAGATAAGGAGAGAAGGGGCAATAACCTAAGAATATGGAGTCATCAAAGTGATTTGTGTCATGGATGGATGACATTTGCTATGGAGACAGTAGAAAGATATTAAAAAGGGAACATTTCCTACCAGGGTTGTACTAAAGAAAACACATCCATTTCCTGGAAGATGATCAAAATGCTGTAATAGTAATACAAAAAGCATTCTGAGGATGGAATTTGAATTCCCTCCTCCTCCATCACCACCACCACTATCACCACCATCATCGTCTACCTTGCACCAGTCTGCTAGGTAACTGCTGGTGTGGAATTTATAATTATCATATAATTTATAATTTATAATTATCATATCATACCAACTCACTAACAGTGTTGGTATTGTTAGTCCCATTTTACAGATGAAGAAACTGAGGCTCAGATGGTATAACTTAAATAAGTCAAGGTCATATAGCTAGTAAGTCACAGAGTCAGGATTCAAATCCAGATATCTTTCACATTGCCTGTGGGTTTTTCATTACCAAAGTGCCTCTCATAATTAAAAACAAAAACTATTTCTGTCTCTAGCACCCACTTCTCTGTTTACAGTAGATGCCATATCTAGCTAATATGAGGAACTAAATTTTTAGTGTTATTGAGTGGTAATTGATTTAAATGGTCACATATGAACAGTGGCTATCTTATCCAGTGCAGTTCTGGGGGCCAAACAAGAGAATATCCTTTATCACTGTGTCTGGCATCCAGCCTGAAACTGCTAGACCTTCATTCTGTTGTCTAGAGTTTGTTGAATACAAATTTGTTGAATGATCCATACATTTATGGACCATTTCTTCCCAACCAACATGTTATTTTGATAACTTAATTGAGACCAGACAGTAATAAACGATGTTACTCTTGTTTTCTGGTTTTTCATTCTCTCATACTGTTTTACCTCTCCTTTCCATGTTTTCATCTTCCTTGTGTCTTATAGCTGCCGTAGTAGCTGTAAACTCTGTGGTGTTAAAGCAAAAAAAAAAAAAAATGCTGTAAAATAAAAAATATGGCATTAGGAAATGTATGAAAAACTATGTGATGATGCACTAAACAAAATGCAAAATTGCAGATATTGATACACAGCCGTATTTGCATAGTGACTGACAATTTGATACTTTTCCATACTTTATTTAGTAGTATTCACTAAATTCTCTGCATTCTCTACCTATCCCTAAATTTATCAACCTTTTTTTTTAACATTTATTTAAATGGTCTCTTCCTGTATGTGTCTTTTATTATAGGCTACTTCAAATACCTAAAGTCAGATTCCAATTACACCACACTAATCAAAATAAGTCAATGAACCTACAAATAAATGATTAACAGCCTCATTTAAGGAAAGGAGAAACATGAAGATTGGATATTGGAAGCAATTCCTCTTGAACTGGCTTTGGTAGGCCGCACTAAAATAATATTTACTGTGGAGAACAAATTATACAGATCAAGTCTGTATTGTCCCAATAGACGAACCAACACAGACAGAATTCAGAGTCAGCTTCATGCGGGGGTGATGACTCCTACTGACGTAGCTGCCCAAGCATCTGGATGGATTGGGGCCAGGGCTCCAATGTCCCTGGAAGCTTGTCTGCCAGGAAGACAAAGCTGTGGCCCCAAACCTGAAAAAAAGTCACCCACAGTTTTCTTGCTAACTACCCAAGTTCCCCTACAAATTGACTGTTTCATAAAATGGTTTCATGGTTTCGTTTTGTTTTAAGATTTACAAAGAGGAAGAAAATGCTCCTTTTAACAACTTCTCAGATTTCAGTTTTGCCCCTTTTGTTACATTTCGGGTTATTCATTCCAAAACATTGATTCTATTTCATGTCACTATCATGAGGGCTGAGTTCCTACATGCGTTATTTCATTTGATCCCTCAAAAACCTGTCAAAGCTGTATAATTGTTATACATTATTCAAATGAGAAAACTGAGATAAGAAGTGAACTCACTTGCATTTAGGCATTTAATTGAACATCCATCTGTCCTCATTGTATGCCAGGCAGTTAACTCACTGCTTGCCCATGTTACCTCCTTGGATCTACATAACCATCCTAGGAACTGTGTTTTATTCTCTTTATTTTAGAAACTGACATTGAGGGGATTTAAATAGCATGCCCGCAGTTATCAGTCATTGTAAGCTAGAATTCCAGAATTCATGGAAACTGTGTCTGTCTAACTCCAAAGGTCTTGGTCTATTTATGTTGATATGAGGTGGAAGAAATATAGTTATATAATTTTTTATTCATTCCATCACTTAAATAAATATTGTGCCTAAAATTTCCTGCAGCAGAGGAATGGAACTAATCTCCCACTAGCTAGCAACATTTTGATCTCAATTCTATGACAATACTGATGTAACCAATTACTTCATTATAATTACTTCAAATTAGTTCAATATTTTAATAAACATTGGACACCTCGTTCCGGTATAGAAACTCAGAATTAAATGGAGGCTAATAACTGCCTTAGAATTCATTATTTGGCACGGCAAATCTCAAGTCATGCTAAATCAAGATTAGAACCAACTGTGCCATCCAGTGTGCTAAGAAGACCATCTAACTGGGCGATAAAGACCTGAAGATCACATGAACATCTGAGAGTAACTGAACGCAGATAAAAAAACTTAGACACAGCCGTTTCTTCAAAGTAATAGGCATCTTTGCCCTTTTCCTGCCCTTCACTCTGCCCTCTGCCCCTCACCTTGGGGCCACTGTAGGATTCCTGGAGGTTGTGCTGCCCCAGTTTGGGTCCCCAGGAGCTCTGGCACTGCCAGTCTATGGTGAAAACCTTCCTCTTAACCTATGCTCTTCTGATCAAGAACTCCCAACAAATCCTTCGAGTAACACAACTCCTGTGGACACTCTCCACCTTGTATGGAAAGGAAAATGTGCCCCATGGCCTTGGCCCTTGATTGTAACAGAACATCTATTATTTTGTCTGCCTTATAGTAGGGGACTCAGTGAGATTTAGTTTGAAAAAAAAAGTGTCTGAAGGCCACCAGCCTCCTTTGTCATTTGCAGGCACCTTCATTTGTCCCTGCGGCCATTTCTCAGAACCTTTTCCCACAGTCATTAGTTGTGGCACACAGTAATAAGATTGGTATTCTTTTGTGACTCATGGGGATTATTTTTAGAGTTCTGGGCTACATCTAACCATCTCATATCACCCTCAGCCCAGAGGCTGTCTCTCTGGCATCAAGGCAAGTCCTTAATTGTCTAGAGGCTACCATGGTTTGTCCCATGTCAGAGCCTTTGCTACATCAGAGCTTCCTCAACTTGTGAGTCTGCTGCCAAAATTCCAACCCCATCCTTCCTGTTAAAGAACCTACTTCCACTGTGTCTCTTAGTTCAAATTCCCTAAAAGAGTTAATTTGTGATTTTATGTTCATTGCATTGGTAGGTCATAGGTCATGTGTCCACTCTGTTCCAATCATCTGTGGCCAGTGGGTAGCAATGTGCTATGATATGGCATTGAGGCTTGTCCCTTTAACAGGAGCAATGAAAAAAGAAAATTTCCAGAGTAGAATGCCACTGACAAGGTAGACATTTAAGACAGTCTACTGTGAAACTGTATACAATCAAGTTACCTGAGTACTTGTCCACCTCACTATACTAAAAATGTAATTATTTTAGAGTCTATATTTTGCTTATGGTCTCACTCTTAATACTGAGCAATGAGCTTGGAGTATGGATATTCAATACATGTTTATAGGACAAATGACTAGATGAAGCAATAGCTATGAGGATATGTAGAGAGATGGACATAGCACTCTTGAATGGATAGACAGAATCTCTATAGCACAGTGATGGAGTACATGAGCTCCAGAGCTGGACTGACTGGGTTCAAATCCTGGCTCTACTGCTCTCTTGGCAAATTAGTTAACTTTTTTATTTTTTGGCTCAGTTACCACATCTTTAAACAGGAATAATAATACTACTTGCCTCATAAGGCTTCTGTGGCAAGTAAAATGAGTTAATCCATAGAAAGCACATAGAATAGCACATGGCTTACGGGGACTTCTCAACCAATTCTTTCTATTTCTGTTATTGTAACTACTATCGTTGATGGGGAATGTCATAGGGCAGTATGCATAGGTAGAGGACAAACACAATGTGACAAAATGGCTTATGAAAATCAGAAACAACCGGGCTGGGTGCGGTGGCTCAAGCCTGTAATCCCAGCACTTTGGGAGGCCAAGGCGGGTGGATCACGAGGTCAAGAGATCGAGACCATCCTGGTCAACATGGTGAAACCCCGTCTCTACTAAAAAAAATACAAAACATTAGCTGGGCATGGTGGTGCGTGCCTGTAATCCCAGCTACTCAGGAGGTTGAGGCAGGAGAATTGCCTGAACCCAGGAGGCAGAGGTTGCGGTGAGCCGAAATCATGCCATTGCACTCCAGCCTGGGTAACAAGAATGAAACTCTGTCTCAAAAAAAAAAGAAAAAAAAAAAAAAGAAAAAGAAAATCAGAAACAACCTTGAACTAATGACAAAGAGAAACAAGACAGAAAATTGTTCCCAATATCAGGGAAAATATAAAATCAAACCTGCAGCCTACTCATCAGAGGGAAAGAAAATGTTGGGGAAAAGGTCATGGGGGAAGAGGACCTAGGCAGGCCAAGTGTGGTGGCTCATGCCTGTAATCCCAGCACTTTGGGAGGCCAAGGTACGAGGATCGCTTGAGTCCAGGAGTTCAAGACCAGCCTGGGCAGCATAGTGAGACCTTACTGCTACAAAAAAATAAAAACTTAGCTGGGTGTGGTGGTGCGTGCCTGTAGTCCCAGCTACTTGGGTGGCCAAGGCAGGAAAATTACTTAAGTGCGGGAGGTTGAGGCTGTAGTGAGCAGTGATTGTGTCACTCCACTTAGCTTGGACAACAGAGTGAGACTCTGTCTCAAAAAAAAAAAAAAGGAAAGAAAGTAAGTAAGAAAGAAAGATTACCTGGGCAGTATTTGTGTCCAAGATTTGTGTCCAAAGAGCTGGTAATTACTTCCTTGAACAGGACAGTACAATGAAACCAATGTTGTTGCCTGTTACCGTCAGTTCATCTGTTCCCCTGTGATGTTCATCAGTATCTTTGAAGGAACTCTGAGTGTACCGTGTTTGTTAAATGCAGAGGATTAAGAATACAGGCATAAGCAAGAGGACTTGGTTAGGAGAAGCTGCATTCCAAATATGGAGACTAGTTAGTGTCAATTTTGTGAGCTACAAAGGATGCTTTGTTGCCACAGTGGGCCCAGCTGAGGGAAATCTTTGGGGCCTGAAGTCCAGAATGTATTCTGATTGCTGAGCCATGAGCCCCAGCACAGGCCTGAGTCGCCTGGAAGAAGGCGCCTCTTCCCTAATTGGCTTACCCAGAGGGGGCTCTTTCTGCAGGTCTCCCTCCCAGAGGGACCGTCTTTTTCTAATTAGCACAGAGGTCCCTCAGCGCTTCCAGCAGGCCCTATGTGCAGCCCTGGGAGGTTTTTAAACCTACTGCAAGATAAGTTGGTTTTCAGGAAGAGGAGAGATTAATGGGGCCACAGAAAGATGGATGGGAGCTTGGCGCTGCCTCTGCCTCCCCTCACACACACTGTGGCTAGCAGTGAGGCCAAGGGGAATGACCCTGAGTAGAGTTACATATTTTTCACACCTCCTACTAAAACTCAGCAAATGCTTGACTTGCTGTTCCCAGCACAATTTTTCTTCCTGCAAAACGTGTTGGGATTATCGCTTTTAGCCACATATGTGCTGGAAGTGCTTTGTAGGAGCCCCAAGGACTGCAACTGTTCAAATCCCTATCTTTGAGAGGGAGCTTGGGGAAGCAGGGACCCAAAGTGCCTGTCCGAGAGCTCCCCCGTAGAGGGCTGGTTCCCACTAATTAAGTCCAGTTTCCAAGACTGAATCAAAGCTGCCATCCAAATGATTTTAAGAGTCAGGAGGTAAAATACAAGTTTCAACCCCAACACCTTCCCCTTATCCATCTTCTTGAGCCATTTCAGGACATTGGGTAACATATGACTTTTCTTCAGTCAATTCGAGATATTATCTTCTGAAATAGCTCTACTGGTATGAGAGGGAGGTTTCAAAATATGTAACAGATGCACAGCTGCCACCTGAGATGATGCATTATGAAGTCGAAACTGTCATCACCTCCCCCACCACCCCTACCCTCACCCCAAGCACATATTTGTTCATGTGGTTTACACCTGTGAGATTGAGGGATGCAAGAGAGGAATCTGATTACTGTTTGGGAGACAAGCCCATCTCTAAAGCAAATCCATGTATCTTTGTTCCCTGGAGAAGCTTGAAATCTGTTGCCAACTCTTCTTGTGGCCTCGCTGAATTAAAGCTCCAGTCCAAATTTTCTGGAATTTGGTACCAATGACTAACTCTGAGGCCATCATACAATAAGCCTTATGATGCCTCTCCATCTCAGCCTCCCCATTTGTATCTTGCCATGAGGGCAGAGCAATTTTTTGGTACCTTCATCAGTAGATGCCCTCGTGTACTCTGGCTAACAAGGAAATGGAGAACTCCTGGCCCATGCTCATCTGAGGCAAACGATGACTTTGTTTGACTGATTGAGGGGGAGGGTTCCTGCCACTGTCTGATTAAAAAATAAAAACACCCTCCAAGTAAGTACCAGCAACAACAACAAAAATAACTCCTGAGAAGACAAAGACAAGCCTTCTGGCTATTCCAAGAAGTTGGTGTGGGCAGGCAACAAAGACACAATGAATGTCTGCTCAGAGAGGGCCCTTCTGCAAGAATACAAATTGAAAGAATTTCTGCTCATCAAGACCCTTGCACAGTTTTTAATTATATGTTGATATATTAACTTGATTAATATTGGTTTACTGCAATAGATTTAAAACTCCATGAGAGCGGATAATCTGTCTGTTTTACTCCTCATTGTGTTGCTTATATCTAGGATAGACCTAGCACATAGTAGGTGCTCAAGAAATATTTTTTGAATGACAGAATACCCCCCGGATTACAAGCTGTATATCTGAATAACTGACCTCTAGAATAAAATCCCCATTCTTTACAGAGGGACCTCTGCCTGCAGATTTGAATGTGGGGTAAACTTAGTTGTATTAATTCAAGCCTTTTTTTGTGGGGAGCGGGGATAGAGTCTTGCTCTGTCACCCAGGCTGGAATGCAGTAGCACAAATTTGGTTCACTACAACCTCCACCTCCTGGGTTCAAGCGATTCTCCTGCCTCAGCCTCCCAATTAGCTGGTATTACAGGTGCGTGTCACCATGCCCGGCTAATTTTTGTATATTTAGCAGAGATGGCATTTCACCATGTTCGCCATGCTGGTCTCGAACTCCTGACCTCAAATGATCCATTTGCCTCAGTCTCCCAAAGTGCTGGAATTACAGGAGTGAGCTACTGCACCCAGCCAAGCCTTTGTCATTTCTTACACGGGTTGGCGAGTGCTGCTGATCACCACAGAGTCTCTTCTCCCAGTCTTGGCTCTGCAGCTGCCACCCCTACCTTCTCCGGGATGTGGATATGATACTGACCCACACTGGAGCTGATGCACTTAAGCTGCTCTTATTCTTCATTCCTGGAGGAGAGGCAGGAATTCTTGGTTTTGGCTTTGTAAGTTGCTGCTTCTCATCAATGCATCAGTTTGGTGTGCCATCCTAGATGGGTCAGCTGAAGATCGCAGTTTACTAGTTGAGTTCATTGAGAGTCCCAAAGCATAAAGTCATATTCTAGGCCTCCCTACAGCATAGTAATTGTGCATGTAGTCCCAGCCCTTCTCATATCCTTAATTAGTCTATAAACCTAGAATGTGGTTCATGCCTGTTTGATCCTGGTCCCAGTCCCATATACCCCTTTCTGTTTATCTGTATCAGGAGAAGGGAAGTTGGTGGCAGCAACATCTCTGAAGAACTCACAAGATATTCACAAGAGTATTGGATGTTGGACTTCCTTTTTTTCCTAATCAGGAGAACAAACTAAATGTTTGAATGGGAATATCAACAAACACAGGGGTCAGAAGTCAAACCAGAAGTTTGACTTACGTGCTCAATTATTAAGGCAATGAAGATAAATGTCTCAGCATCACAAATGTATTGAACATTCATACACCTACCAACCGTAAGCCATTTCAAGGAATTGGATTCCAGAGGAGATAGCAAGAAATTGATGTATTTATCACAAGCCCTGGACAGAGGGATGAGATTTTAATTGATGCCTTGTCCTTTAGTCTGTGTTGACCTTTGGTTCTCTATTCTGACTGCCTGGTGATGAAGGATCTGTTTTGATCTGTTGAGGAAAGGATCTCACCCTAATAGTAATGATCAGAACACCAGAAATGTGGACTGCTCAAAGCAGCACTTTGGACAACATTCCTCAGTTTCGGGGGCTTTTAGTTGACCAGCCCTCTTCTTGCTTCCAAGTTTGTCAGACTGCTGGTAGCCAAACCTCACATCCTTTGCTTAGTGAGCACATTGGACAATGTATCTTCCCTCTGACTATTTCTGCCTTCCACCCCCAATAAAATATTGGGAGGTGCACACTTGTTGCTAATACCTCCATTGCACAGCAAACATCTCCATCCCTCATCCCATGCACACATATCAACACACCACACTGCAGATAACTGAACCCATACTTATGCAAGCAACACATTACCTTAAGGAGGATCAAATTCTGAAGTCTTTTCCCAGTTCTCCTCTCACAGAACGGAAGGGATATGATGTTAGGTGCAAATGGAAAAACTAGACCTGGCTCATTATTTATGTTTGCAAGAATATATTTATTCCTTTCCTGGACCAATAGCCATAGAGTGCTCTAGTGTTGCCTACTTACTCAAGAAGTAGATGCTCATCAGATTTCATAAAATCAGAGGAAAATGTTAGGAAATTATCCCTGCTTTGAGTATCACAGGACTACAAGAATTTTTTAAAATTCAAAACACAACTATTTATTAAAAGAACAAAACATGATTACCAATGATTTTTAAGTTAAAGATGAAGTACAGTTTGGAACAATACCTAAAGAAACTCCTGGAATCAATCTAAGTGCCCATCAGTGAAATTGTAGTACATATACACAGTAGAATACTATGCAGCCATAAACAAGAAAGAGATCATGTTTTTTGCAGGAGCATAGATGGAACTGGAGGCCATTATTTTTAGCACACTAACACAGAACAGAAAATCAAATACCACATGTGTCACTTATAACTGGGAGCTAAATGGTGAGAACACGTGGACAGGAAGGGGAACAACAGATACTGGGGCCCTTCAGATGGTGAAGGGTGAAGGACAGAGAGGATCATGAAAAATAACTAACGGGTACTAGTCTTAATAGCTAGGTGATGAAATAATCTGTACAACATGATACAAATTTATCTATATTACAAACTTATGTATATATTCCTGAACTTAAAACAAAAGTTAAATTAAAAAGAAAAGAAATTCCAACACCTAGGGATAGGCAAGTTCCTTACTTATTAGTCCTTGTCTGTTGTTAATCATCCTAGTTTCTCCTAAACTGGAGTGTGACTTGTTCATTTCAATTAGACCCTCTGACATTAGAGTAAATGATTACTGGGCCATATAGATAGGTCCAAAAGAGTAGAGAGCAATTTGCTATTAAAAGCCTTTGCTGAAAGCTGCTTTCCAATTTTCATTACTTACTTTCCTTAACTAGAATATGATAAGTCACTTACATGACTGAAAAAGGCATTGAAGGCCTTACTGTTCTCCCTGAATCCTCTAAGGTTATCTCTTTCACACCAGTTGTACAATACCTTCTCCCACAAACAGCATGAATGGCCTGGTCACCTTCATTCCAGGCACAAGTGGCTCCTCCTCATGTGCTGTGGAAACTCCCCCCTTGCCCTCCAGCATTCTGTATTAGCAAGTGGTCTCCATAGCAACAACTTCTACTTCACAACCAAGATACGAGACTGTTTTCCTCTTCGAAGGGATCAAATCCTCTTTCTTAGTGCAATTTCAAATTTATCAGAACTTGACTTTAACCCACTAAATCTGAGCATGGCAGGGCTGTTGTTTCACCAATCCAATGTCTGGCAAACCGAGAAAACTTATGTAGTTTAGTTTTATATGTACATTATATACCATACGTATGTGTAGGCTGGGATAAGAAGTGAACAGTATGTTTTCAAAAACACCCTAAAATTTTAATAAACATAGTCTCCAGCCATATTTCTTGCCAGATATCTTTGTTAATGTATGATTCCAACTAGGCAAGCACTGGATCTTAGTTTCCTCATTCATAAAATGAGGGTCTTGGACTGGATGGGTGGTTTTCAAACAATGTTTCTAGAGTTATAGGATTTCACAAGCATATCCTCCGTGGCTATAGAGTGTGGGGTAGAGGGATCTGGGGAGCTGAGTGAGCAGATGTTATAGCTTCACATTCCTACTTTACAGAGGAAATATACTTTTTATCTGTTTTATACATGAAGTTTCTAAGTAAGATTTAACAAAATTAAATGCTTTGCGGGGGAGCTTAACCACTTCTTTGGAAACCACTGGCTCTAAATTTTGTCATTCTTGCTCTAAATTTTCAGGAGACTGATTAAAATTATAGTCCCTGGGCCAGGCATGGTGCCTGTAATCCCAGCACTTTGGGAGGCTGAGGCAGATGGATCATGAGGTCAGGAGATGGAGACCATCCTGGCCAACATGGTAAAACCCCATCTTTACTAAAAATACAAAAAATCAACCAGGTGTTGTGGTACACACCTGTAATCCCAGCTATTCAGGAGGCTGAGGCAGGAGAATTGCTTGGACCCGGGAGGCTGAGGCTGCAGTGAGCCAAGATTGCACCACAAAACTCCAGCCTGGCGACAGAGTGAGACTCCCTCTCAAAAAAAAAAAAAAAAAAAAAAAGTTATAGCCCCTATTACACCTCATTGATATAGACCCTGTTAAGGTCAGAGTGAATTAGGGTGTTGGAGTAGAGAATCAGGAAGCATTAGAGACCTGCACTTTAGGCATAAGGCTTTAGAATCCTCAAAGAAATTTGGTCCATAAAATAGTGATGCTTGCCTACTAAATATTTTTAGTTGTTGGGAAAAAAATAATCTTGTGCTGCTCAAGGAATCCCCCTGCAAACCTCCTTAGTAAACGTTTTTATAGTTGTCAAATCTGAGCCCCAAGCATTTAAGATGCTTCCAAGTGAGAATGCCTAAAATTGTCTGAAGCTTGATGCATTCTTCTACCTAAAGGAAATAAAGTGAAATGTCAGTTATGTATTAGACAAAATGCCCCTGCCAGTTAAAAATAAATAAATAAGTACATAAATAAAAATAGAATTTTGGATGTTTGAGGTCAACTTTCTATGTGACGATACGACAGTCTATTTGCCCGGGTAGCTCAGCCTTTTCATCGCTGGTCGAAACCTGAACCCACAAGGAACTGCATCCCCCGGGCAGCCCACCTGGGGTCCTTTTGATTGCCAATTGGCCCTTCACACGTGTTCAGCCCTCTATAGTAATAACTGAACCCTGACCTCTAGTGGCGGGAAAGAATTATCAAGAAGAACAATGGGGTAGTATCTGAATTCCTAAGTAAGGGAGGTTTCCAATGGTCCATGGGTCCTATGGGGCCCAGTTGCAGAGGGAGCTAATCTGGGAAGCCAGTGACACACAACAATGAATAACCTGTAAAAAATCTCAGTCTCATGGACCTCAGATATTATGATCCTGGCTTCACTGAGAAGGTGGAGGTATAATCTTAGCATGAGAAACTTTTTTTTTTTCTAACTAGTAGGACTGACCCACGTGGGACTAATGAGTAGGAGTTGGGGATGGGATAGATGGGAAGGAAAACATATTCATCATAAACCAACCTTATATACAAGGCAACTAAATTTCATTGATAATTTTAGAAAGAAAAAAATTTCCTTCTTAGGAGGACATAAAACTTCATTGGAAAAATTAGTACCTGTTTCAGGTAACAGTATAAATAATTCCCACAAAGAGAATGATGAACTGAAAGAGATACAAAGAATATATACAAAATTCTAATCATATCAGGTTCAAAACTACTCAATGGTGATAGAGGTCAGAATAGTGATTAAAGAGGGTATTGACTAGGGGGTGGACATAAGAGAGCCTGCGGGGAGAATGAAGATGTCTTCTCTCTTGACCTGGTGTTAATTGCCCAGGTATGTGCATATGTTAAAATTCCTCAAGCTGTACATGTAAGACCTGTGCACTTTGATGTACTTAAATTATGCTTTAACAACAAGAAAAAATCAGATGAATACCGTAGTTCCTGCTTACCCACAGTTTTGCTTTCTATAGTTTCAGTTACCCAAGATCAACTCTGGTTTGAAAATATTAAATGAAAGATTCCAGAAATAAGCAATTCATAACGTTTAAATTGTACAGTACACCTTTCTGAGTATTGTGATGAAACTGTGTGCCGTCCAGCTCTGTCTGTCCTGCCTGGGATGTGAATCATCCCTTTGTCCAGTGTATCCACACTGTGGGCACTAGCCATCCTTAGTCACTTAGTAGCCATCTCAGTTATCAGATAGGCAGATCACGAGAAGAAGAAGAAAGGTGAATACAGTACAATAAGATATTTTGAGAGAAAGAGGAAGAGAAAGAAAGAGAGCAGGAGAGAGGGAGAGACACCACATTATAACTTTTATTACAGTATGTTGTTATAGTTGTTCTATTTTATTATTAGTTGTTGTTAATCTCTTACTGTGCCTAATTTATAAATTCAGCTTTACCACAGGTATATATGTATAGTAAAAATCTTTTAGGGTTTGATACCACCCAAGGTTTCAGGCATCCACTGGGTATCTTGAAATGTATTTCCTGCAGATAAGGGGGGTCTACTGTAAAAACATGCCTGGCATATAGTTTAAACTTTCTAAATGTTAATTAAGGGAATTAATTAATATTTCAGCTCCATATTATCACAAAAAGGAAAGTGACTCATTGTGCCGGGTGCAGTGGCTCACGCCTATAATCCCATCACTTTGGGAGTCTGAGGTGTGTGGACCACGAGGTCAGGAGTTCCAGACCAGCCTGACCAACATCGTAAATCCTCATTTCTACTAAAAATAAAAAAAATCAGCCAGGCGTGGTGGCAGATGCCTGTAATCCCAACTGCTAGGGAGGCTGAGGCAGGAGAATCACTTGAAGTCCGGAGGCAGAGGTTGCAGTGAGCTGAGATCACGCCACTGCCCTCTGGCCTGGGTATAGAGTGAGACTCAAAAGAAAGAAAAAGGAAAGAGAGAGAGAGAGGGAGGGAGGGAGGGATGGAAGGGAGGGAGAAAAAAAGGCGACAGGGTTAGAGAAGAAATAGGACAAAGATAAAGAGAAGAAAAAGGAAAAGAAAGACAACAGACTTTTAAAAACAAGGCATGGAAGAAGGTCAGGAGAAGAGAATAAATAAAGAGGACAAAACATGAAAGGAGAAAGTTGGACCCACCTGAGGATGGAAATGCTTTTCTCACATTGTTGCTTTTCCCTATGACTGCCCCTGAAAACTATTCTCTATTTAGAAATAGACTTGTAGATCTTAGGAAATAGCTAAGTCTTTTTCTAGGTTTAATTTCAAAGTTTCTTTTAAAATATTTCTTCACAAAATTTTTGTTTCATATTTTTTAACGGAATAACAAAAGTTGTAGCTCTACACTTTGAACCATAAGTTGTCTCAGTTGTCTGTTAAATGCATAAGCCATTCCTTGAAAGATCATCTATTGAACACATATTTATTGAATACCCAACATGTGCCAGACACCGTGCTGGTTGGCAGGAGTACCACAGGGAACAAAGCGGACAGAAACCCTGCCTGCCCAGTGCTGCCACTCTTAGTTTCCTTCTTTATTCTTTAGAAACACAGGCATATCTATTTCTCAATATCTAACAGTTGTCTTCAAAGCCATCATATTCCTCTTAGCTGTTTCTTTTTTTTTTTTTTTTGGTGTTTGTTTTAATTAAAGTCAGGTGTTATTTTGTTTGTTTGGTGATTGGGTATAGAGGTAATCATCATCATCATCATCATCAAGTAAGAATCCTTCTAGAATATATGGGCTAACTATTTTGATTTCCAGTTGTCAAGCTGCTCTTAGCATTCTGGCTCTTGCTTTTCTCATGCTGTAGCCAGAGTGGCCCACCACGGGTGATGTTACTACTCAAGCTCTGTGGCCTGATCAATAGCTTCTTATACTGAAAAGGATGACATGAAGCAATAAGCCGGATACTGATGTAGGCTGTAATGCTCAACCCTGCTCCCAACTGTCAATAGTTAATAGCCATACAAAGTCTTGAAGGTCTTCATTGACAGTTCCTCTCTAGTATGATGCAAGTAATAAATATAACAATAGCAAACCATTGTTTATCATATGCCAATCGTTGTTTTAAAATATATAATAATCCCATATAAAGTGGGTACAGATGGAGAAACTGAGACACAAAAAGTAAGTAGAAAAAACAGGATTTGGCCAAGCAGTCTAGATCCAAAGTCAGCTTTCTTCATATAACCTTATCAATCAAGATTTGCAAAATTTTATAAAATCAAAGTGTACAGGACAGGGAACAGGGGATTGGTTGGGTTTTAGACACCTCTGCTATCACTTACTAACCCTGTTAACCTTAATCACTTGATGTCTTTGGATCTCAGTTTCCACATTTTACTTTATTTTATTTTATATTTTATTATTTATGAGTAGGAATGCTTTTTTCTTTTTCTTTATATATATATAATATATATATATATAATATGCAATATATATATATTATTGCATTTAGGTTCTGGGGTACATGTGAAAAACATGCAGGATTCTTGCATAGGTACATACATGGCAATATGGTTTGCTGCCTTCATCCCCATCACCTATATCTGGCATTTCTCCCCATGTTCTCTCTCCCCAACTCCTTACGCCCCACTGTCCCTCCCCTAGTCCACCCCCACAGACCTCAGTGTGTGATGCTCCCATCCTTGTGTCCATGTGTTCTCATTGTTCAACACCCACCTATGAGTGAGAACATGCAGTGTCTGATTTTCTTTTCTTGGGTCCATTTGCTGAGAATGATGGTTTCCAGGTTCATCCATGTCCTTACAAAGGACCCAAACTCATTGTATTTTTTTGGCTGCATAGTATTCCATGGTGTATATGTGCCACATTTTCCCTGTCCAATCTATCATTGATGGACATTTGGGTTGGTTCCAAGTCTTTGCTATTGTAAACAGTGCTGCAATGAACATTCGTGTGCATGTGTTCTTATAATAGAACAATTTATGATCCTTTGGATATATACCCAGGAAGGAGATTACTGGGTCAAATGGAATTTCTATTTCTAGGTCCTTGAGGAATTGCCACACTGTCTTCTACAATGATTGAACTAATTTACACTCCCACCAGCAGTGTAAAAGTGTTCCTATTTCTCCACATCCTCTCCAGCATCTGTTGTCTCCAGATTTTTTAATGATCGCCATTCTAACTGGCATGAGATGGTATCTCAATGTGGTTTTGATATGTATTTCTCTAATGACAAGTGACGATGGGCATTTTCTCATATGTTTGTTGGCCTCATATGTGCCTTCTTTTGAAAAGTGTCTGTTCATATCCTTTGCCCACTTTTGAATGGGTTTATTTGTTTTTTTCTTGTAAATCTGTTTTAGTTCTTTGTAGATTCTGGATATAAGTCCTTTGTCAGATGGGTAGATTGCAAAAATTTTTTCCCATTCTGGTGGTTACCAGTTTACTCTAATGATTGTTTCTTTTGCTGTGCAGAAGATCTGGAGTTTAATTAGATCCCATTTGTCTATTTTGGCTTTTGTTGCCAATGCTTTTGGTGTTTTAGTCATGAAGTCCTTGCCTATGCCTATATCCTGAATGGTTTTGACTAGGTTTTCTTTTAGGCATTTTATAGTGTTAGGTCTTATGTTTAAGTCTTTAATCCATCTGGAGTTAATTTCAGTGTAAGGTGTCAGGAAGGGGTCCACTTTCTGCTTTCTGCACATGGCTAGCCAGTTTTCCCAATACCATTTATTAAACAGGGAATCCTTTCCCCATTGCTTGTTTTTGTTAGGTTTATCAAAGATCAGATGGTTGTAAATGTGTGGCATTGCTTCCAAGGCCTCTGTTCTGTTCCATTGGTCTATATTTCTGTTTTGGTACCAGTACTATGCTGTTTTGATTACTGTAGCCTTGTAGTATAGTTTGAAGTCAGGTAGTGTGATTCCTCCAGCTTTGTTCTTTTTGCCTAGAATTGACTTGGCTATGTGAGCTCTCTTTTGGTTCCATATGAAGTTTAAGGTGTTTTTTTCCAGTTCTGTGAAGAAGGTCATTGGTACTTTGAGCAGTATGGCCATTTTTACAATATTGATTCTTCCTAACCATGAACATGGAATGTTTTTCCATCTGTTTGGGTCCTGTCTTATTTCCTTGAGTAGTGATTTGTAGCTCTCCTTGAAGAGGTCCTTTACATCCTTTGTTAGTTGTATTCCTAGGTATTTTTTCTTTGTAGCAATTGTGAATGGCAGTTCGTTCTTGATTTGGCTCTCTTTAAGTCTGTTATTGGTGTATAGGAATGCTTGTGATTTTTTCACATTGATTTTGTATCCTGAGACTTTGCTGAACTTGCTTATCAGTTTCAGGAGATTTTGGGCTGAGACAATGGGGTCTTCTAAATATACAATCATGTCGTCTGCAAATAGAGACAATTTGACTTCCTCCTTTCCTAATTGAATACCCTTTATTTCTTTTTCTGGCCTGATTGCTCTGGCTAGAAATTCTAGTACTATATTGAATAAGGTGATGAGAGGGGTATCCTTGCCTAGTGCCAGATTTCAAAGGGAATGCTTCCAGATTTTGCCCATTCAGTATGATATTGGCTGTTGGTTTGTTGTAAATAGCTTTTATTATTTTGAGATACATTCCATCAATACCTACTTTATTGAGAGTTTTTATCATAAAGTGCTGTTGAATTTTGTCAAAGGCCTTCTCTGCATCTATTGAGATAATCATGTGGTTTTTGCCTTTGGTTCTGTTTATGCAGTGAATTTTGTTTATAGACTTGCATATGTTGAACCAGCCTTGCATCTCCAGGATGAAGCCTACTTGATCGTGATGGATAAGCTTTTTGATGTGCTGCTGCAGTCGGTTTGCCAGTATTTTATTGAAGATTTTCGCATCTATGTTCATCATGGATATTGGCCTGAAGCTTACTTTTCTTGTCGAGTCTCTGCCGGGTTTTGGTATCAGGAAGATGTTGGTCTCATAAAATGATTTGGGAAGGATTCCCTCTTTTTGGATTGTTTGGAATAGTTTCAGAAGGAGTGGTACAAGCTCCTCCTTGTACATCTGGTAGAATTCAGCTGTGAACCCATCTGGACCTGGACTTTTTTTTGGTTGGTTGGTTATTAATTGCTGCCTCAATTTCATCCCTTTTTATTGGTCTATTCAAGGTTTCAACTTGTTCCTGGTTTAGGCTTGGGAGGGTGCAAGTATCCAGGAATTTATCCATTTCTTCCAGGTTTACTGGTTTATGTGCATAGAGTTGTTTGTAGTAATGTCTAATGGTGGTTTGTATTCTGTGGAATCTGTGGTGATATCCCCTTTACCATTTTTTATTGCATCTATTTGATTATTCTCTCTTTTCTGTTTTATTAATCTGGCTAGTGGTCTGTCTATTTTGTTGATCTTTTCAAAAAACCAGCTCCTGGATTTATTGATTTTTTTGAAGGGTTTTTTGTGTCTCTATCTCCTTCAGTTCTGCTCTGATCTTAGTTATTTCTTGTCTTCTGCTAGGTTTTGAGTTTTTTTGATCTTGTTCCTTTAGCTCTTTCAATTTTGATGATAGGGTGTCGATTTTAGATCTTTCGTTGCTTCTCATGTGGGTATTTGTTGCTATAAATTTTCCTCTAGACACTGCTTTAAATGTGTCCCTGAGATTCTGGTACGTTGTGTCTTCGTTCTCATTGGTTTCGAAGAACATCTTTATTTCTGCCTTCATTTCATTGTTCATCCAGTCAACATTCAAGAGCCAGTTGGTCATTTTCCATGATGCTGTGCAGTTCTGAGTTAGTTTCTGAATTCTGAGTTCTAATTTGATTGCACTGTGGTCTGAGAGACTGTTATGATTTCCATTCTTTTGCATTTGCTGAGGAGTGATTTACTTCCAATTATGTGGTCAATTTTAGAGTAGGTGTGATGTGGTGCTGAGAAGAATGTATATTCTGTGGATTTGGGGTGGAGAGTTCTGTAAATGTCTATTAGGTTTGCTTGGTCCAGATCTGAGTTCAAGTCCTGGCTATCCTTATTAATTTTCTGTCTCGTTGATCTGTCTGATATTGACAGCGGAGTGTTAAAGTCTCCCACTATTATTGTGTGGGAGTCTAAGTCTCTTTGTAGGTTGTTAATAACTTGCCTTATTATCTGGGTGCTCCTGTATCGGGTGCCTATATATTTAGGATCGTTAGTTCTTCTTGTTGCATTGATCCTTTTACCATTATGTACTGCCCTTCTTTGTCTCTTTTGATCTTTGTTGGTTTAAATACTATTTTATCAGAGACTAGGATTGTAACTCCTGCCTTTTTTTTGCTCTCCATTTGCTTGGTAAATCTTCCTCCATCTCTTTATTTTGAGCCTTTGTGTATCCTTGCATGTGAGATTGGTGTCTTAGATACAGTACACTGATAGGTTTTGACTTTTTATCCAATTTGCCAGTCTGTGTCTTTTGACTGGGGCATTTACCCCATTTACATTTAAGGTTAATATTGTTATGTGTTAATTTGATCCTGCCATTTTGATGCTAGTTGGTTGTTTTGCCCATTAGTTGATGCAGTTTCTTTATTGTGTCAATGCTCTTTACCATTTAGTATGTTTTTGTAGTGGCTGGTACTGGTTGTTCCTTTCTATGTTTACTGCTTCTTTCAGGAGCTCTTGTAAGGCAGGTCTGGTGATGATGAAATCTCTAAGCAATTGCTTGTTCGTAAAGGATTTTATTTCTCCTTTGCTTATGAAGCATAGTTTGGCTGGATATGAAATTCTAGGTCGAACGTTCTTTTCTTTAAGGATGTTGAATATTGGTCCCCACTCTCTTCTTGCTTGTAGGGTTTCTGCTGAGAGATCTGCTGTGAGTCTGATGGGCTTCCCTTTGTTGGTAACCTGACCTTTCTCTCTGGCTGCCCTTAACATTTTTTCCTTCATTTCAACCCTGGTGAATCTGAAAAATTATGGAATGCTTCACAAATTTGCATGTCATCCTTATGCAGGGGCCATGCTAATCTTCTCTGTATAGTTCCAATTTTAGTATATGTGCTGCCTATGCGAGCACTATATTTTATTTTTTGACATGTACTCACCCAGGCTGGAGTACAGTGGCACCATCTTGGCTCACCACAACCTTTGTTTCTCAGGTTCAAGCAATTCTCCTGTCTCAGCCTCCCGAGTAGCTGAGATTACAGGCACATGCCACCATGCCTGCCCAGCTAATTTTTTTGTATTTTTTTAGTAGAGACAGGCTTTCACCATGTTGGCCAGGCTAGTCTTGAACTCCTGACCTCAAGTGATCTACCCACCTTGGCCTCCCAAAGTGCTGGAATTATAGATGTGAGCTACTGTGCCCAGCCTGGTTTTCACATTTTAAAATTGAAGGTGTTGGTCATTTCCAGCCTTTAATACCCTTGAGCTTGTTAAGCTTACATTTTGAGATGCCCTTAAATATTACTTATTCCAACAGTGATTTTACCTAGATCACAGAATAGTCTGGAGAGCTTCAATCCAGATAACTGAAACCAAATTTCCAGGGGTAAGGCCACGGATTTTTTTTTTGTCTAAGTCTACCCAGAGGATTCTGATATGTTTGAGAACCATTGAATTAGTTCAACTTTTCTCAGTGCCTGTGTCCTCTCTGTATCATGTTTTTTCTTAGAAAAAATGTCAAACGTATAAAAAAAAACAACAAAAAAACAGAGAGAGTATGATATAAACTCATCACCTAGCTTCAACAATTATCAACGCATGACCAATCCTATTTTATTTTTGTTCCCACTCACTTCATAGAATTATTGGCAGGTGATGGTAAACCTTTTTCTCTTAAATACCTCCAACTTTGGAGACCTTACTACCTCCTGAGACAGCTGGTATTAGTTAGAGTTCTTTGAACTGAAAATGACAAATAAAACCCATCTCAACTCTAGATTAATTAAGAGAGACCATCCTTTGGAATGACGCTAGAATATTTCATACTCTTCAAGAGTGAGCTAAGTGTTGTGGGAGACTCAGGAATATCTGGAATTCAGAACTCAGTGCTCTTTGTTTTCTGTCTCTCTTCTCTTCTCACTTCCTCCTTTTGGTGAGAAACTCTTCTCTGGTTTTGTCTCTTAGAGCTTCAGCCACAGGCACCCTGACTACTCTTCATTCCTAAATCCCATAATCCCAGGGACAGAGCTCTTTGGCCTGACTTGGATCAGGTGCATTCTGCAGTGTATTCCCGTAATAGCCATGAGGGTGTGGGAAGTTATTCCCCAGAAGTTGGGATGGAGTAGATAAATGTTCTGGCACCCATCATGTGTCCAACCCTGAATTTTCAGATTTCACTGGCTATTGAAAATATCTTTCCTGTAGAAGACCAATCTCTCCCTTTGTCAATCTCCACCTCTAGGTTTCTACTCCACTCTGGAAACATGCAGACCCTGTCTGTTTCTCTTTTCACTTGATTTGAAAACAACTATGAAATCCCCATTTAATCTTCTCTCCCCTAGGCTAAACAGCCCTGGTTCCTTCAACACTTCCTGGCCTAACATGATTTTGAGCCCTTTCTTTGTCCTGGTCATTCTTGTCTGGATGGACTCCAGTTTGTCACTTAAAAATTGGCACTCAGACGGAAGGCAATAAATATTCCAGATGTGGATTTGCCTGCAGAGCCAAGAGCAGGACTAAGCAAGCCCCACACCCCACACATGTACATATGTACATTGTGGACACAACATTGTGTCAGCACCACTCCAGCCTGCAATCTTCCTCTGGAGTCTTGGAATGCTCAACTCAGGCTGGGTTTGCAGTCAGCTAAATCCCAGCTCTCTTCATGGGAATGGCTGCTAATCCAGCAACCCCTCCTTTTCTTCAATCTTTTCCTTGAACCTAAAATGTTGATTCCAGGTTTTAAAAGTATCATTTTAATTTGGCCTGATTTTTCAGGCTTTCAGAACATTTTGGAATATTTATTTTGCTCCATCAAATATTAGTTGTCCTTCTCAGTTCTGTCAGCTGCAAGGGTGAGACGCAGGCCTTCTTTGTCTTCAAGTCATTGGTAAATGGTTAAAGAGAACCAGTCAGAACACCAGGACACAGGAACATACTGCCAAAGACTTCCTTCTTATTAATGTGGCTCCATTGATCAGCTTGCTTTGCTATGATGATTAGTCACTATATGAAACTACAAGTCCACAATTCCTTATTCACAGTTCTAAAATTTTAAAATAAATTAAATTTAAAAACTCTCTTCAACAGAATACTGGAAAATCAAACCAATAGCATATTTAAAGGATTATGTGTGATGACCAAGTGGGACTTATGCCAGAAATCCAAGAGTAGTTCACATATGAAAAATAATCAAAGTAACACATTACAAAAAAAAGGGAAGAACATCTCAATTTTTGCAGAAAACATTTAACAAAATCCAATATCCTTACATGATTAAAATCTCTCAGAAAACTATGAATAGAAGATAACTTCTGAAACATAATAAAGAATGTTTATTTTTTAAAATCCACAGCTAACATCATATTCAATGGTGACAGACAGAAAAACCTCCCTTCTAAGAACAAGATGCCCCTTTTAACCAGTATTATTCAATATTGTACTGAAAGTTCTAGTCAGAGCAACAAGACAGAAAAAAAAAAAGAGGAAAAGGAAAGAAGTTAAATTAGCTTTATTTGCAGATGAGACAATCCTATATATAGAAAAGTCCAAAGGATCTATAAAAAGCTACTGAAGCTAATAAATTCAACAAAGCTGCAGAATACAATGCCAACATATATTTAAAAAGTTGTTTCTGTATACCAACAATGAACAATCTAAAAAGATCATTAAGAAAATAATTCCATTTATAATAGTGTCAAGAATAAAATATCTAGGATAATTGAACCAAGGAGGAGAAGGACTTGTATGCTGAAAATGATGAAACATTGATGAAAGAAAGTAAAGACTTAAATATATGTACATACATCTACATTCATGGATTAGAAGATTTAATATCATTAAGATGAAAACAGTACCATGTGCTCTACAGATTTAATACAATCTCTGCCAAAATTCAGGAATTTTTTGTTTGTTTCATTGGTTATTTTTGTTTGCAGCAATGGAAAAGCTGGTTCTCAAATTTATATAGAATCCCAGGGAGCCCTGACTAGCCAAAACAATCTTTTAAAATTAAGAACAAAGTTGGAAGACTCACACTTCTCAATTTAAAAATTTATTACAAAGCTATAGTAATCAAAACAGTGTGGTACTGGCATATAGACAAATGAAATATAATTAAGAGTCTAGAAATAAACCCATATATCTATGCCAATTAGTTTTTCATGAGTGCCAATCACACCCAGTGGGGAAGGAATAGTCTTTTCAACAGACTGGACTGGCACAACTGTGATTTCCATGTGCAAAAGAGTGAAATTAGACCCCTGTCTCACACCATAAATAAAAGTTTACTCAAATGGGATCAACAACATAAATTTAAGAACTAAAATCATAAACATTTGAGAATAAAACCTCACAGTTAATCTTCATGATCTTGGAAATGGCAATGAATTTTTAGATATGATACCAAAAGTCCAAATAACAAAAGAAAAAAATAGATAAATTGGCCTTCATGAAAACTAAAAAAAAATTTGTGCATCAAAGGATATTATGAAGAAAGTGAAAAGACAAACTAAAGAATGGGATAAAATATTTGCAGGTCATACATATGATAATGGTCTAGTCTCTAGAATATATGCGAACTCTTACAGCTCAAAAAAAAAAAAAAAAACAAAAACCCAATTTAAAAATGGGCAAAAGATTTGAATAAACATTTTTGAAAGGAGAGATACAAATTGCCAACAAGCATTAGTCATTACAGAAATGCAAAGCAAAACCACAATGAGATACTACGTCACACCCACTAGGATGGCAATAATGAATTTTTAAAAAACACATAAAGTAACAAGTGTTGGTGAGGATACATACCTCTTGCCCCCACACACGCATAAGCACCCTCCACCATTTTCAACATTCCCCCTAGAGTGGTACATTTGTTTTGACTGATGAACACATGAAACATCATAATCAACCAAAATCCTTAGTTTACATTAGGGTTCGCTATTGGTATTATACATTCTTTGGGTTTGGGCAAATATATGGTAACATGTATCTGCCGTTACAGTATTATCCAGAGTATTTTCACTACCGTAAAATCCTTTTTCTTTTCTTTCTTTCTTTCTTTTTTTTTTTTTTTTTTTTTTTTTGAGACGGAGTTTCACTCTTGTTACCCAGGCTGGAGTGCAATGGCGCGATCTCGGCTCACCGCAACCTCCGCCTCCTGGGTTCAGGCAATTCTCCTGTCTCAGCCTCCCGAGCAGCTGGGATTACAGGCACGCGCCACCGTGCCCAGCTAATTTTTTGTATTTTTAGTAGAGACGGGGTTTCACCATGTTGACCAGGATGGTCTCGATCTCTTGACCTCGTGATCCACCCGCCTCGGCCTCCCAAAGTGCTGGGATTACAGGCTTCAGCCACCGCGCCCAGCCCCGTAAAATCCTTTGTGCTCTCCTTATTCGTGGCTTCTCTCCCCAGCATCCTAAACCCTGACCATTACTAATCTTTTTACTGTATCCATTGTTTTGTTGTTTCCAGAATGGCACATAGCTAGAATGTCATACAGTATGTAACTTTTCAGGCTGGCTTCTTTCACTTAGTAATATGCATTTGAGGTTTCTCCATATCTTTTTCTGGCTTAAAAACATATAGCTCATTTCTTTTTATCACTAAATAACATTCAATTTTTCTGGGTGTTTCACAGTTTATTTATTCATTCACCTACTGAAGAACATCTTGGTTATTTCTAAGTTTTGATAATTTTAGATAAAGCTGCTATAAATACCTGTGTGAAGGTTTTTATGTAGACATATGTGTTCACCTCCTTTGAGTAAATAGCAAGGAGTACAATTGCTAAATTATATGGTAAGAGTTTGTTTAGTTTAGTGATAAACTGCCAATCTTATAAAAATACAAATGATCATAAGAGAGTACTATGAGCAATTATATGCCAACAATTTGGATAGCTCTGAAGAAATAGATAAACTCCTAGGAGTGCACCATCTAACAAGACCTAATCATAAAGAAATAAAAACATCTAACATTTAAGCAGACAAATAACATGTAGGAAGATTGAATCAGATTGTTGGCAATGATAAAAAACCTGCCAACAAAAAAAATCCCTAAATTAATCGTTTCACAGGTGAAGTCTACCAAGAATTCAATGAAGAATTAATGCCAATCTTTCTCAAACTCTTCCAGAAAACTCAAAACGAGGAAACACTTTCAAGCTAATTTTATAAGGCCAGCATTAAACTTATAACAAAGACAGATAAGGACACTATAAGAAAAGAAAATTATAGGCTGATATCCTTGATGGACATAGATGCAAAAATGCTCTACAAAGTACTAGCAAACCAAATTCAACAGCACATCAGAAAGATTATACACCATGATCAAGTGGGATTTATCCCTGGGATGCAAGGCTGGTTTAACAGATGCAAATCAATAAATGTGACATACCACATTAACAGAATGAAGGATAAAAACCACATGATCATCTCAACATATACAGAAAAAACATTTGACAAAATTTGGTATCTTTTTATGATAAAAACCTTCCACAAATTAGGTATAGATGAAATGTACCTCAACATAATAAGGACCATATATGATAAGGCCATAGCTAACATCATACTAAACAGTGAGAAGCTAAAAGGACTTTCACTAAGATCAGGAATAAGATAAGTGTGCCCATTCTTGCTTCTACTATTCAATGTAGTACTGGATGTCCCACCTAGATCAATCGGTTCAGATAAAGAAATAAAAGACATCTAAATTGAAAAGGAAGAAGTTAAATTGTTTCTGTTTGTAGATGACATGACCCTGCATACAGAAAACCCTGAAGATTTCACCAAAAAATTGTCAGAAGTAATAATCAAGTTCAGCAAAACTGTAAGATACAATATTAACACAAAAAAATCAGCTGCATTTCTATACACTAACAATAAACGACTTCCAAAATAAATTAAGAAAATAATCCCATTTACAATAGCATAAAAAATCAAATACTTAGAAATAAATTTGAGGTAAAAGATTTATATACTAAAACCTATAAGACATTGATTAAAGAAACTGAAGAAGATACAAAATAAATGGAAATATATTCTGTGTTCAAGGATTGGAAGAATTAATATTAAAATGTTTACACTACCTAAAGCAATCTACAGATTTATATACCTATCAAAATTTCAATGACATATTTCACAGAAATAGATAAAACGGTCCTAAAATGCATATGCAAACACACACACACACACACACACACACACACACACACACACCCTGACGAGAAAGAAAAACAAAACTAGAGGCCTCACACTCCCTCATTTTATACTAGATTACAAAATTATAGTAATCAAAACTCTATGGTACTGGCATTAAAACAGACACATAAACCGATAGAACAGAATAGAGAGCTCAGAAATAAGTTCAGACATATGTGGTTAACTAACCTTTTCAAGTACACCAAGAATATACTATGGACAAAGGACAGCTTCTTCAATAAATAGTACTAGGAAAATTGGATATCCGTATCCACAGGCACAAGAACAAAACCGGGCTTGTTTCTTACACCATACAAAAATTAACAAAATGGATTAGAGACTTAAATGTAAGAAATGAGCCCATTAAATTTCTAGAAGAAAACAAAGGGAAAAACTTTTTGACATTGGTCTCAATAGTAAATTTTGGATATGACACCAAAAGCACAGGCAAAAAAAGCAAACATAAACAAGGGGGGCTATATCAAACTAAAAAGCTTCTGCACACCAAAGGAAACAATCAACAAAATTAAAATCAACCTACTATTGGAATAAAATATTTGCAAACCATAAAACTAATAAGGGGTAAATATCCAAGTAGATAAGAAACTCACTTAAACTCTTTTTTAAGACTTAAAGAAGAAGGAAGGAAATTCTGCTTAAATTCTGAAAAGAAGGAAATTCTTCTATTTGTGACAACACGGGTGACCCTGGAGGACATTATGCTAAGTGAATAGGTCAGACACAGAAAGATAAATACTGTATGATCTCATTTGTATATGAAATCTAAAAAAGTTCAACTTGTAGAAGCAGAGGATGGGCTGGTGGTTGCCAGAAGCTGGAGGTGGGAAAAATGGGGAGATTTTGGTTATAAGAGGAATTAGTTCTGAGGATTGAATGTACAGCATTGTGACTATGGTTAGTAACTGTATTGTTTACTTGAAATTTGATAAGGGAGCAGATTTTAAGTGTCCTCACCACACACATGCACACAGTAACTGTGGGTGGTAATGGGTGCAGTAATTGATTGTGGTAATCACACATGATGTATATACATATCAAGTCACCATATTATACAACTTGAATATGTATAATTTTTATATGTCAATTAAATATTTAAAAATAAAAAACTTAAACTGCCGTCCAAAGTGGCTGTATTATATTGCATTTCCACCAGCAATAAATGAGGCTTCCTGCTATTCTTCATCTTCATCAGCATTTTGTATCAGTGTTCCAGATTTTTGCCATTCTAATAGGTGGATAATGATATCTTGCTTTAATTCATATTTCTCTAATGACATATAATGTGAGGCATCTTTTTATATGCTTATGTGCCATTTGTATATCTGTGGCTTCTCTTTCTCTTGACATTATCTTTTAGAGAGAAGTTTTTAAGTTTTTCAATTCTTTCATAGATTGTGCCTTTGGTTTTGTATCTAGAAAGCCATCACCATATCCAAGATAATATAAATTTTCTCCTTGTTAACTTCTAGTTTTATGGGTTTGCATTTTACACATAGGGCTATGATCCATGAGTTACTTTATGTGAAAGGTGTAAGATCTGTGTCTAGATTCATTGTTTTGCATGTGGATGTACAGCTGTTCCAACGTCATTTGTGAAAAGACTCTTCGCTTCATTGTATTGCTTTTGCTCCTTTGTCAAAGACCAGTTGCCTATATTATGTGAGTCTATTTTTGAGATCTCTGTTCTATTGCATTGATTTATTTGTCTATTCTTTTGCCAGTACCATGCTGTCTTAATTAGTGTAGCTTTATGGTAAGTCTTGACTTCAGATAGTGTTGGTTCTCTGAACTTTGTTCTTCCCTTTCAATATTGTGTTGTTTATTCTAGGTCTTGTACCTCTTCATATAAACTTTAGAATCAGTTTGTAAATATTCATAAAATAACTTGCTTGGATTTTGATTGGAATTGTGTTGAATCTGCAGATCAAATTGGGAAAGCCTGACATCTTGACAATATTGAGTCTTCCTGTCTATGAACATGGAATATCTTTTCATTTGCTTAGTTCTTCTTAATTTTGTTCATCAGAGTTACGTAGTTTTTCTCATATATATCTTATATATATATTGTTAGATTTATACCTAAGTATTTCATTTTGGAGGGTGCTATGTTTTGGGTGCTAATGTCAATGGCACTGTGTTTTTCATTACAAATTCTAATTGTTTATTGCTGGTATATAAGAAAGGAATTGACTTTTGTATGTATGTTAACCTTGTATTCTCCAGCCCTGCAATAATTGCTTGATTAGTTCCAGGAGATGTTTTTTTTTTTTTTTCATTTTTAAGATATGGAATTTCACAGTGTTGCCCAGGCTGGTGTGCAGTGGCTTTTTCCAGGTGCAATCATACTGCACTGTAGCCTCAAACTGCTGGCCTCAAGTGATCTTTCTACCTCACCCTCTTGAGTAGCTGAGACTACAGACACATACCACCATGTCTGACTTTAATTACAATAGTTTTTTGTCAGTACTTTTGGGTTTTCTACATAGACAATCAAACCATCGTGAATAAAGACGGTTTTATTTTTTTCTTCCCCATCTGTATATCTTTCATTTCCTTTTCTTTTTTTTTTTTTTTTTTTTTTTTTTGAGATGGAGTTTCGCTCTTGTTACCCAGGCTGGAGTGCAATGGCACGATCTCGGCTCACCGCAACCTCCGCCTCCTGGGTTCAGGCAATTCTCCTGCCTCAGCCTCCTGAGTAGCTGGGATTACAGGCACGCACCACCATGCCCAGCTAATTTTTTTATTTTATTTTTAGTAGAGACGGGGTTTCACTGTGTTGACCAGGATGGTCTTGATCTCTTGACCTCGTGATCCACCCGCCTCAGCCTCCCAAAGTGCTGTGATTACAGGCTTGAGCCACCGCGCCCGGCTCCTTTTCTTATATTATTGCATTAGCTAGAAACTCCAGTACAATGTTGAAAAGGAATATTGAGAGAAAACATCCATGCCTTGTTACTGATTTTAGTGGGAAAACTTTGAATTTCTTGCCATTAAGTATGATGTTAGCTGTAGGTTTTTGTACCATGCTGTTTTCACTATCTTGTGAGCTCTTAACCAGGGCTTTATAAGCCCCTGAAACTTGGATTTCTGGTGAGGATAGGCCTATTGCTTGCAATAGATTTTCAAATGTCTTCTTAACTTAAAAAAAAAAAAAAGAATTATATACCTTGTAAAAGAGAATCTAAATATGCAGAAACTTTAATTACAAAGAATATTTGGTCTTCATTTTTGGAAGAAATGGCAAATACCAAGTGACCAAACTCATACTAAGGTTTTATTCAAAAAAGTAGCACACCTGCCTCTGCTTTTTCACCTTGTGTGCCAGCATCACAGCAGGGAGTGTAAGTAAGTACATATGATCATCAGCTAGAGTATCCTGGACCTCTGGCTCCAGGTGTTTCAGGTTGAGATTTTGTTATCCAAGTAACACTTAAGATAGTCACACTTAAAAAATAAATAAGTGAGGCCAGTATGAATGCTCGTTGCTCAGTCTCCTCTACAAGGTGTAATTGGATATTTATCAATTTCATACTTCTGAGAGTCATGGGGAATAGGAGCTGAGGAAAGCTACATTTACAGGAATGTAGATGACCATTTTCAAGGGGTAATGGGGATTTACATAGCTTTTGGCTCTAAATATGCCCATTTCAATGTATTTGAATATAGATATTCTCAAGTTCCTTATGTTGATGAAATGAATATACTAGAAGCCTGTTGTATATTCATTGCTTGTCATGAGTGATTGTACCCTCTGGATCTACTAAGATATCTGTAGTGAAAGAAAGGCTCAGGGGATTCTAGTAGATTAGTCCCACGCTCCGTAATAATACTATTTTCAAAAAGTCTTTTTGGCCATAGCTAAGTACATAAAATAGCCTTTTCTATCCTGTTGACTATAATCCCAAGGCTTTGGGAATTTTACTTTTATAACATGAAGAGAACAATTAGTTACAATTTATACATTCAGTCTTCAAGCCAAAATAAGAGCAAAACTCAGGTTCTGTTATTATTTCATAAAAGTTAATAAAAATATTTCTTTATCTCTTTGTTTCCCCTTCAAACAACAACAACAATTAAAACAGGTAGCCTCCTTACTGAAATGTCACTAACATTGAAAGAAGTAGTATTATTTGTTACAGATCTGATCCTTCAAGGAGTCTTGTCTAATCCTTATTAAGAGAAAATCATGATTATGAAAGATTATCTAATAAATTTGAAAGAGTGTTTTTTACTCATGTAACATACAGTGATTTTTATCCTTGTCCATGACCTTTTATGCAGCCTAAATACAAGAGGTCAGTGAACAAAAAGGTCATTATTCTTCAGAATCCAAACATGCAGGCTCTGGTTTTATAGCTGAGATGCTAGTCAGTAAAATGAAAAGTCTTCCTTAGAACCACAGGCTTGGTTTCCACCAGTGACCATTGACAGTGTTCTCTTGCCCCTTGTGGGTGCCTCAAGACCTTGTCGACAGGCAGAACTGCTGGGCATTGATTCGCCAAAAATAATTTAGTAGCTAACGCAGGCAAACTTATTAGGGATTGTCAGAAACTAGAATAATTACCACACGCAAATCCAAACCATCTGGCCTATAACAAAGTATATCCTTCCATAGGTTTTATCTTGCTTTTTCAGTAATAAATTATTCTATCACATTCCCAATAAAGTGCTGGAGAGGAAAGGTCAGGTGACCCTAAAGCCTCTGATTTAATTCAGTCTCTGCAGCTCCACTTTTATCACCATCTCCAAAGCAGAGGAGCATTTCTTTCTTTTCCTCCTGGCCTGACAATCAGGAATGCTACTTGCTGAGTTATAGGAACAGTGGAAGCATTCGTCAAGCTCTGTTCACATGGGCAGGTGGCAAGAAAGAGAAAAGGGGGTGTAGATAGTCCAGGAGAATGGTTCCTAAAGTTGACTTATTACCAGAATCAGATAAAGAACTTTTTAAAACACAGATTCCTGAACCTCAGAGCTTGTACTTCAGTGAGTGTGGAGATTAGTTTTTGCTAAGATAATACACCACCTGAACATCTCAGTGGTTCACACAAACATGTGTGCTCATGTTTCATGAGGGCTGTGAGTCTGCTGCAGGTTTCTTGGGCTTGCCTGGGCTTGACCTGGATGCATTAGATGCATGTGTATTCTCACTCCAGAAGCCAGGCTAAAGGAGTATCCACTAACAAGGGCATGCCGTTCTCATAACTGAGGGAAGAAGCTCAAAGGGATGCCAACACATCTAGTGTTTCTACATTGGTGTGGCATGCATCATGTCCACTTATAATTCATTGACTAAGGCAAACCTGTGGCCATGCCAAAGTTTTTGAGGTGAGGAATAAATTACCTAAAGGAAAGCATGGCACATATGGCAACAACCCTGGGTATAGCCAGGAACACAAATGACTATGAACAAGTAATACAGCTATTACACTTAAGAATATATAATTTTAGGACCTTCCTAGAAGATTCTGATGATTCCTTCATCCCTACAATTTCGTGGAGAAGGTATCTTCCTTTATGCACCTGCTGTGACAACTGAGCATCCATTAGTATAGACTCTTCAGCAGACAGATTGAAATAAGTAATTGGTTAGTGCAATTCAGACTCTCATTCCATCAACACACGTGTCTATCCAACGCATGAAGAAGTCTGATGCTTCTGTAAGTCTTAGCAGTTTGTGCAATGTACATTTCTATCCTTAATCTTATGTCATCTTCATAACTTATCCAATAGCTATTGTTATTCCCATTTTGAAAATGTCTAAACTGAGCCTTGGGGAGATTAAATGCTTTGATGGCAACACATCTAGAAAAGAGTGGAGCTGCCTTGATCACTTACTTGTCCAAGTCCAGACCTCCTCCTTCTACAATGAATGTCCTGGGAGCCAATTCCTGTTATTGCCATCACTTCTCTGAGGTACTTTTACACAGATATGGGGATCTGTAACATAAATTCTAACTAATTTACTTATTTGGCAAATGTTTGTTAAGCACTTAGCACATTCCTGGTGCACTATTGTAGACACCAGGGAAGCAACACAAACAAAACTGACAAAAATCCCTGCTTATAATCTAACCAAGGGAGATGAATGTTAAACAAGTAAACAAGTCAACTCATGTTAAATGGCCACAGTTGGAACATATGTCAGGTGAGGACAGTGCCATAAGGGAAAATGACAGATTTTTGGTGTGGTCAGAGTCAGCCATAGCTAGATATTACAAGAAGTAAATCCTTTTAAATAAATGAAGAAAGAATTATTAAACTGTTTTGGTTCTCAGACTTCATCAGAGGATGAATTATTTCTAGAACTTCCTTTAAATTACTCCCATGCTTCAAATATAAAGAATAAACTTACACTGAATTTGATGGGCTAAATCATGGTTCTTTTTGACAGGTTAATTACTAAAATCCAATTCTTATTAAAATGACACATGTGGCCATTTCAAATCTTTAGTTATTAGTAATAGTAAAAGTAAATTAAAATGAGCACATTTGTAATGTTATCTGGTAATCTAGAAGGAACTTCACTGACTGCACTGCAACTGAACCTCAGAATTAAACACCTATTATAATGATGAACAGGTATCTTGAAATGTCTCAGTTTTAATAAAGAAAATTCCCATAATCAGCATATTCCATACCTGCTTATTTCTGTTGAAATTTCTCTTCTCTTGAGAAAAACTGAGGAAAGACATTACTCTTAGAATCTCCTCTTATTCACTCATGTAACAAATACAATTTAAGTACCTATTATATGCCAGGCATGTATCTAGGAACCAGGCATACTACAATAAACAAAACAGACAAAAATTTCTTGCTCTTATGGAGAAAATCATCCAGCTGGATTAAGACAGATTATTAACAAAATTATTTGCTTGTTTGATGGAGGTTCTTGGGATCTTAGGATGAAAAGTCCAGATGGGCCCTTGCTCTCAAGCCCTGAGGCCATGCAGACAGGAAGCAGCTCAGTGTTTCAGCATACAGGCCTTGTTACCACCGACACAGTTGTTAGGTGTGGGCCCTGGGCATGTCCCACACTGGCAAGTTGGTTAGGAGATGTTGTACTTTAAGCCTTCTGGCTCCAACGTGGATCATCTGTCAGGCAGTATTTCTGTCTAAACTCTCAAATCTGGTTATGGGCCATCCAAAGGGAGTGCGACACGATCAATCGTTGCAGAATAATTTGTTTGAAGAGGCATTATGGGCCACAGCTGGAAAGGAGCACATTAGGAGTGACAGGATCTTGGCACTGACAGAGCCTGAGACTATGCTTCTTGCTTTTTGACCAAACCAAGTGGGATGGCTGGGCATTCATTAGGAAGAAACAGCCTTCCCCATTTCAAGACTCCCTATGACATCAACACCCCCAGCCCCCACCCAAAGACTGAAGAGGGCAGCCCCAAGGTTTCGGTTGATCAAAAGTTGGCTTGATCAACTTTTATTGCAGAAGTAAAATTTATTTTAAGAGTCTGAAAATGATATCATAAAATCATTGCTAATTTGGGTATTTACTTTATGAGTACCTTCAAGTATTCAATAAAGAAAACATAAATGGAAGAAAACTCCTATAGACACCTTGTGTTAAAAATCAACAAACTTTAACCAAGAGCTTATTCTGTATGTTATGTGTCTGAAGTCCAGCCATTAACTCAGTGAAAAAATAATAACGGGGAGGTTGGGGAATTGTCTTAGCAGCTGGCAATTTTACATTGCAGGCAAAAGGATCTGGAACATCTGTGATATTCAATTGGACACAATTATCAAATGCCTACTTTGTGCCACACACCATGCCAAGACCTTTGCATGCCTAACCTTTCCGCCTCTCCATAGCCTTATGAATTAGTGCTGTCATGACATTTGACATCTAGGAAACAGATTCAGAGAATTTAAGTAACTTGCCCAAGGTCAGAGCTGAGATTCAAGTCCAGGTCTGTCTGGCTTCAAAACCAGTGTGCACTTTTCACTGTTTCTAACTGACGAAAGACCTGTTTTTGACTTGCAGCAGCAAAGACCAAGAACTTAGCCACATTCCCTCCTGAGACAGTTCTTTATTAAAGACCAACAGCTAATGGTAACATGCCAAGGGTGGAATTTCAGAGGAATTTCACTCTCTTTATCAAATACTGCACAACATTTTACTTTTAAAAATAAAAGGTGTATAGTTCTTTTGTAATATAAGAGCATAACTTGTATTTCATAGTTATAGAGCAAAGTTCAGTGCCTTGAAATTTACTCATTGTCTTTCCTGTCTACTAACCTTCCTCTTTGTGATGCTGTCTTATCTACCCATGCATTGTTGTGAAGTGGTCTAATCTCTAAGGAAATCAATGGCTAAGGAAGACTTGGATTGCAAATGACAATTTATGTTTGAAATCTTCAGAAAGGGGCCATATTGAGAGGTTGAGAGGCTTCTCTTTCTGGAGGCCTGGGGAGAAGGAAGGACAAACATATACCCTGGTAGTTCAGGAATTCGCCCAAGGGGCTGGACCAAATGATCCTTTATCTTCGAAATGAAGATAACATTTCAAGTCCTAGGACTAGGGTGAGGTTTAAACAAAATAAGCCATGTAGACTAACCAGTGGTATGCCTGACAATAGTTGGAGCTCAGCTGATGCTACTTTCCTGTCATCACCAATGGAGACCAAAAGATATCCAAGAAGTCATTTCTAATGGAAGAGCTCATTTTAATACAGAGCCCTTCATTCTCACCCAGTTGTGTGGCTCACAATTGCTTCAAATTGAATTTGATTTTGAGCTTAATGTTCTTGGGTGAAAAGTTCACACAAACTAAAAGAGGCCAAAGAGGAAACAGAGCAGGGCGTTTTATTACCTGCTTGTCTTTGTCCTGCAGATGGGCCTTGAAATTGCTTGGTTCTAATCCCAATTTCCAAGACTTTGTCATTTACTAAACACTCAGAAATTTCACTGGAGTAGGATTATTTTGTGTGTGAAAAACCTCAAAGCAAGAACAGTTCATATTTCCAAATAGAGACCCCATTAGTAGTCAAAACACTTTGGATCACACCAATTAGTTATTTACTGAAAGTTCCACATCTTCTTTCTATGACTATAGATAGTCTCTGGGGAGCATGACTTGTTTTTTCCTTATGGTTATTATGTTAGGTTACTCCAGTTAACGCACTACATCAGGAATGTTCCACTTGCTAAGGTTTTTGAGGATTTCTTCAATTCACTAACATATTCATCAGCTAAATGTGAAATCCTCTACAGAGCTTTTGTCCTTCCTTTTCGTATTCCTCCCTTGTCTCTGAAGTGAAAATATATGCTTGATTAATAATAGCACTGTCACGTTCTTTGGGGATACCTGTAACTTTGGCAGAGAGGTGCTATCTCAGGGCTTACATAGTTCAGCTTGACTTCTGAATGTCTGAACAGCTCACAAAGGAACCACTCTGAGACAGCTTGCCCATCTGTGTGCATTTTCTTTGAAGAGAAAAGGATCAAGAGATGAAAGAGGAGAGGGTAGAGGAAAAGAGAAGGCTCAGAGGTGAGAAGGGAAGACATGGAGATATGACAGGGAATCAGAGTATCCCACACTCTGGAACTCCTCCTGGTATGATATTGAATAGAATTGCTCCTGGCTTTGCCTTGCAAATCATATCCTTCCCAAGCCCATGACAGGGATCAAGATTGCCTCTGAGTAGCAGAGTCCCCAGATTATTCATGCAACATTCAGGTATGCAAAGGAAATTAGCTACTTTATTTCTTTATACTTAATATAATTTTTAATGAGCCTTCCACCTATTTGGGTAGCAAAGAAAAAAAAACAAGTATATTTAGTCCAATTTTAAGTTAGTTTGGCCCAATTATTTATGCAGAAACTCTATATTAACTAGTTTTTCTGCTCAGTTCTTCACAGCTGTCTTCTTTCTTGCTTGCTTCTCTCTGGGTCCCATGGGTCATGACTCTGGGGGAAGGGAGACTGTGGATTTGCACTTGTGCTTGGGTGTGAGGTGCCTGGTGTCTGCTGAGGAGTGACTGGCACCACCCTGTGGCTGGTGTCTCCAGCTGGCACCCACAGCTGACATCTGTGGCCAATGGACTTGTGGTCTATTTCTGCTTTGTTTGCTTAGAGTATGGGGGCTCCTCCATGAAGACCTGCCTCATTCCCCACCCCACTCTTGCTGGTGAAGACCCTTTTGAGTCTCTGCCATATCTGCAACTTATGAACCCAGCTGGAACAACCCTGGAGCTGAGGCTACAGGTCACCTCAGCCTCCATCCCAGCAGTCTGAGGCAGATCTGTGGCTTCTCAGACTGGCATTCATACTGTGGGAGAACAAGGGGAAACTCAGGTGCACAGATTTGTCCCTTTCTCAATCTGCATGTCCCACTCCACACTCTGAACTACAGGAGGCTCGTGTCCTAGTTGTTTCCATCCAACAAAGGGTGGGTCAAGAATCCCTGTGTTCTTGCTCTGGTACTAACCTATCCACTGCCCTCCTCACCCTGTGGGGTTTGAAGACCCAGAGAGGAGATATTCAGCTGACTGCATTCTTTCCCACCTCTCTGGGCTCTTCACTCCATCATTCCCTCTCCACACTCCCTTAGGTCTAGAAGAGGCAAACTTTTCTTTTATGTTCCCTTCTTTTCACCCTTACATAAAACTGTATGAAATATTCCACCAGGGCTCATATTGATACATTAAAAGGCACTACAGTAATTTAGAATATTATCACTCAATAATATTTGCCTTCCAGATTTTTATCTTGCTGTAAAATTGTACTTTGAATGTTGAAACTCCAATAATAATTTTTATTTATTTTTTCATTACTTTTCCACAACATTATTTTGTATTGATTAGGAAGTTGATCATGGCAGAAGAAAAGAGAAACAATAAAAAGAAAAGAGAAATAACATTAACATCATTCAAAATGTTCAAAACATTATGTTATCATATATGTTCTGAGAAAGAAATTGAACCACCAGTAGGGGGATAGCAGAAGGGAAGAGATGTCCTCTCTGGGCTCTGCCCTCAGTGGGTTATGCCTCACAATGGCTAATGCATCTGATTGGTGCTGGGGTTTTCAGGGTAGCAGCTCCTATTTCATCTCCTAGAAAGTGTCTGTCACTGTTTCTCCAGGCTTTAGACTATGGGGTCCACCTTCTTATAGGATTCTGCCAAGGTCCTGTGAGTAAAATGCAGTAATTTTGATATTCTATCCATTCATCAAACATTACTCGAACACGTACTACATCATATACACTGATCAAAGTGCACTGCAATGAAGAAGATGAGATAAAATAAATCTGCCAGAATCTATTTTAGCTAAGAATTTGAGCCTCTCTTCTGGTACCATTTATCCAAAGCAGCTCAAAGTGGTGAAAGCAGTTGATTTCAGTTGCCTCTCCCTGGCTTTCTGAATACCAAGAGTTATTTAAGCCTCTTCATTTATTCATTCATTCATCGATCCTTCCAAGAAATGCTTATTGATTATTCATTATATGTTAGGCACTTTGCTAGGTTTTGGGGAAGCTGAGATGATTAAGATATATCTTCTTATTCAAAAAGTTCTAGTTCATAAGGTATATGGACATTTCACTGGCAAGAGTAATGCAGTGTTACAACTGTTCCCTTTACCCTTTGTTTGTGGACCGTGCATAGGTTCATTAAACCACCTGCAGTGAGCACCAGGAAAGGCATGGTCAATCAACTTTTGGTTGAAGGAGAAGGTACTTAGGAAGGCTAAATGAAAAAGAGGATCACTTAATTGAGACTTTCAATATTCACTGTGTATTCTTTTTCTGTTTGTTCTCGTATAAGCAAGGAAAGATTTCTATGCGGAGGGAAGGGCAAGAGCAAAGGCCTGAAGATGATCAGTGCATGAGGTGTCCAGGAAACTATAAGCAGATGGAATGAGTATAGAAGAAACCAGGGGACAGAAAGAGGTGGAGACCAGCTCCTGATGCACATGCCAGACAATGGGAATAGGGGCCATTTCTGGGTGGAAACTTTTCCAGTTCCTTTCACATCATACCCCTGATATGGTTTGGCAGTGTCCCCACCCAAATCTCCACTTGAATTGTAGCTCCCAGAATTCCCACATGTTGTGGGAGGGACCCAGGGGAGGTAATTGAATCATGGAGGCTGGTCTTTCCCATGCTAGCCTCGTGGTAGTGAATAAGTCTTACAAGATCTGATGGGTTTATCAGGGGTTTCTTCCTTTGCTTGTTCTTCATTTTTCTCTTGTCGACACCATTTAAAAAGTGCCTTTTAGTGAGCGCGGTGGCACATGCCTATAATCCCAGCACTTTGGGAGGCTGAGGTGGGCGGAGCACCTGAAGTCGGGAGTTCCACACCACCCTGACCAACATGGAGAAACCCTGTTTCTGCTAAAAATACAAAAATTAGCCAGGCGTGGTGGCTCATGCCTGTAACGGTGACTCATGCCTGTAATCCCAGCTACTCAGGAGGCTGAGGCAGGAGAATCACCTAGGAGGGTTGCAGTGAGCCCAGATCACACCACTGCACTCCAGCCAGGGCAACAAGAGGGAAATTCTGTCTAAAATAAAATAAATAAAATGCCTTATGCCTCCTTCCATGATTCTGAGGCCTCCTTAGCGATGTAGAACCGTAAGTTCAATTAAACCACTTTTTTTCCCCAGCCTCGAGTATGTCTTTATCAGCAGTGTAAAAATGAACTAATACAGTAAATTGTTATCAGTAAAGTGGGCCGTTGCTGAAAAGATGTATGAAAATGTGGAAGCAACTTTGGAAGTGGATAACGGAGAGGTTGAAACAGTTTGGAGGGCTCAGAAAAAGAGGAAAATGTGGGAAAGTTTTGAACCTCCTAAAGACTTCTTGAATGGCTTTGACCAAAAGGCTGATAATGATGTGGACTATGAAATCCAGGATGACATGATCTCAGATGGAGATAAGGAACTTGTTGTGAACTGGAGCAAAGGTGACTCTTGTTATGTTTTTAGCAAAGAGACAGGTGGTGTTTTCTTCTGCCCCGGAGATTTATGGAACTTTGAACTTGAGAGATGATTTAGAGTATCTAGTGGAAGAAATTTCTAAGCAGAAAAGCATTCAAAAGGTGACTTGGGTGCTGTTAAAAGCATTCCATTTTAAAATGGAAACAGCATAAAAGTTTAGAAACTTTGTAGCCTGACAATACAGAAGAATAGAAAAGTCTATTTTTTGAGCAGAAATTCAAGCTGGCTGCAGAAATTTGCATAAGTAGCAAGAAGCCTAATGTTAATTCCTAAGACCATGGAGAAGTATCCCCAGGCCATGTCAGAGACCCAGTGTGTAGTCTAGGGACTTGGTGCCCTGTGTCCCAGCTGCTCTAGCCTGACTGAAAGGGGCCAATGTACAGTTCAGGCTGTGGCTTCAGAAGGTAGAAGCCCCAAGCCTTGGCAACTTTTACATGGTGTTGAGCCTGCAGATGCACAGAAGTCAAGAATTGAGGTTTGGAACCGTCTGCCTAGATTTCAGAAGATGTATAGAAACGCCTGGATACCTGGGCAAAAATTTGCTGCAGGGGTGGGGCCCTCATGGAGAACCTCTTCTAGGGCAGCACAGAAGGGAAGTATGGGGTTGGAGCCCCCACACAGAATCCCTGCTGGGACACTGCCTAGAGGAGCTGTGAGAAGAAGGCTACCATCCTCCAGACTCCAGAATGTAGATCCACCGATAGCTTCCTCTGCGTGTCTGGAAAAGCTACAGACACTCAATGCCAGCCCATGAAAGCAGCCAGGAAGCAGGCTGTAACCTGCAAAGCCACAGGGGTGGAGATTCCCAAGACCATGGGAACCCACCTTTTGCATCAGCATGACCTGGATGTGAGACCTGGAGTCAAAGAAGTTCATTTTGGAGCTTTAAGATTTGACTGCCCTGCTGGATTTTGAGTTTACATGGGCCCTGTAACCCCTTTGTTTTGGCCAATTTCTCCTATTTGGAATGGCTGTATTTGCCCAATACCTGTAACCCCATTGTATCTAGGAAGTAACTAGCTTGCTTTTGATTTTACAGGCTCATAGGTGGAAGGGACTTGCCTTGTCTCAGATGAGACTTTGGACTGTTGGCTTTTGGGTTAATATTGAAATGAGTTAAGACTTCGGGGTACTGTTGGGAAGCCATGGTTGGTTTTGAAATGTGAAGACATGAGATTTGGAGGGATCAGGGTGGAATGATATGGTGTGACTGTGTCCACCCAAATCTCAACTTGAATTGTAGCTCCCAAAATTGGAGGGACCCAGGGGGAGGTAACTGAATCATGGGGGCTGGTCTTTCCTGTGCTAGCCTCGTGATAGTGAATAAGTCTCATGAGATCTGATGGGTTTATCACCAGTTTCCACTTTTGTTTCTTGTTCATTTTTTTCTTGCCACCACCATATAAGAAGTGCCTTTTGCCTCCTGTCATGATTCTGAGGCCTCCCCAGGCATGTGGAACTGAAGTCCACTTAAACCTCTTTTTGTTCCCAGTTTTGAGTATGTCTTTATCAGCAGTGTAAAAATGAACTAATACAACCCCATAAAACCCATCAGCTCATAAAGTCAGTCACTAACCAGCACTTCAAAGGAAGGCTACATGCAAAGGGCTGGAGAGGAGGGAGAACTGGTACTCTTCTTGTGGACAATCTGGTATTCATAATTTGGAAAAATTTGCCAGTGGCACCTGCTCCTTTAGTTATATCACCAATTCCATATCTCCAGTATCAGAAATTTCAACAAAGCCATCTTCCTGGAGTGACAGGCAACAGTTTCTAGTACTATGGAAATTTCCCCAATCATTTAAAATATCAACGTAAATCATATGACTTTTAAAATATTTACCCAATTTTGCTCTTCATTTTACATTTCTTTCACTTTTGATCCTCATAAACTGCTAGTGCCTGCACATAGTAGGTCCTCTGCACTGCTTATTTCCTTCACAGCCACTAAACAAGATAAATGCAGCAACTATCAATTTTCCTGTTTTAACAGATATAACATGTGAAGGCAGAGGGCAAGGAAGGACTAGTTACAGAAGAGAAAAAGCTAATGATTATTAAGCACTTCTATGTACCAGGCAATGTTCTTAGCAGTTATGTGGATTAACTCTTCAAATCCTCAAGATAATTTTGTGAGATGGGTACTATTGTTATTATACCCATTTTACAGATGAAGAAACTGAGTCACAGAAACGTTAAGTGACTCTTGCAAGGTCACACAGCTAGGTAGTGACAAGGCAGGCATTCAAATGTAGGCAGCCTGCTCCAGAGTCCACATTCTTGTGAGCTACTTAGGCCAGGGATATGTCCATGAGCACAGAGCTGGGTTGTCATAGGGAAGAAAAATCGTATGTCTCAATCTCCCTTTCTCTGTCTCTCTGTCTCTCTCTCTCTCTCTCTCTCTCACACACACACACACACACACACATATCTATATTGAATTTGGGACAAAATAATTTATCCAAGTCATCAAAAATATTATGAACAAAGAGGGAATTAAAGTTAACATTTTTTAAGTGACTTCCATGAACTGAGGCCCATGCTAGATGCTTTAGACCAGGGGTCCCCAGCCCCCAGGCCATGGACTGGTACTGATCAGTGGTCTGTTAGGAACCGAGCCACACAGCAGGAGGTGAGTGGTCAGCCAGCAAGCATTATAGCCTGAGCTCCACCTCCAGTAAGATCAGTGGGAGCAGTAGATTCCCATAGGAGTGAGAACCCTACTGTGAATTGTGCCTGCCAGGGACCTAGGTTAAGTGCTCCTTATAAAACTCTGCCTAATGCCTGATGAGCTGAGGTGGAAGAGTTTCATCCGGAAACCATCCCCTTCCACCCCCTGCTACACCCCATCCATGGAAAAACTGTCTTCCATGAAACCGGTCCCTGGTGTCAGAAAGGTTGGGGGCCGTTGCTTTAGAGTGCTTGCCACACTGAGTACTCCCTACAGCCTGGGTCTGCATGAAATGGTGAGGTTGCTGCCAATGGTGAGGGTGCCTGAGAATGGTTGTTTGAACAACCTTCTCAAGTGTCACTCTATAGCCTGCCCCATTTCCACCACTGCATGCTACCTGCACACAGTGTGGAGTGCAGAGAGATGCCAAATTATCCCACAGAGCCCCTATCAGATTTTACGTAAACAATGGGGACAGCGAATGAAAAAGGAAGATTCATTCTGCAATAATTTTAGCTTATGATGGATGGGATCCAACCAGATGCCAGGTCCTAGCTCTGTGTTTCTTTATTTTTGTGGGGTTGATTAGCCTACAGGCAGCCTGCCAGGTCCCTGTCCTCTTCCAGCTAACTTGCTTCAGAGGAAATGCCACACATGGAAGAAAGTTTTGGGAGTTGACAATTTGGTTACATATGCCTGGGGGACAATATAAAGTAACCACAGAACGATGTGGAGCTCTGTGACTCTCGCCTTGCCTCACTCTCACTATGGCTGTCCTGGTGAGCTGAGAAAGGCAGAAGCTGTTTTTGCAGCTAATTTTTACAGAGCCCAGACCCACTTAAATATCTGTTTACTTCTGTCACTCAAACGTAACCATTTTGTCTGCACAAAGTGAGCAGGAACAATTTGATACCTACCCTCTTAGGTCTCATTATACAAAACAGGCAGAAATACTGGAGTGTCACCCACAAACTACAGTCAATGCATAGTGGCCTCTGGGATCTCAGCTATATCACCTACATGTGCCACTCAGTTTCCCTCGTTATGTGGGAGGCAAATGAGATCAACCCTGGGGTGCTTTGAGAAATTCTTGATTCTAGGTAAATAAGGGGAGGCATTAGAGTTGAGTCTTTAGGAACACCAGGGAATCAGATCTATTTGAATTCCAGTGTTTCATTGGCAAATTGCTTATAACCCTGAACCCACTGGTTCTTCATCTATAGTATGGACATGATAATAATGTCCACATTATTATGAAGGGTGTTGTCAAATTCAAATAAGACAATGCATTCAAAATACTAAGCCCAATGGGATTCTAGAAATAAGAAATTAGTTATCATTTACTTTTTTGATTAAATGTCATCATTTTTTCTCTGTATCAGCAAAGAACTGTTAAGTAGGAAGCACCACAAGCCAGATTAACAGAATGTATTAAATAGAACATTTGGCATTAATAAACATACACACAGACACACACAAAATCTAAAAAACAAAACAAAACATTTTCATTGGTATTTGAAATGGTCATCATATTAAGAAAAAAAAATCCTCAAATTGGGTGATTTCTGAGTCAAAATATATAACTGAGCATGATATCAAGAAAGTAAAACTTGGTTCTGGTGTATAGCTGAGGAATGCTGCACAGAGAGGGGGAGTGAAGAAAAAGATATTGACAGCTGAAGAGATTGAAAAGCACAGGATGTTGAAGAAAGTCCATGAGCTGATTGAAAGCTTTTGGCTGGGTTTGGTTTATCTACCAGGCCTGAGCAAGTGTCTTCTGTTTTCAGATCAAAAGCACTTACTGGAAATGTATTATGTGCCCCAATAAATGCCTTAAAGAATTCATTGAACTTGCACACAACTAACTCAACTATGAGGAATGCTGTGATAAATTGTTTAATGAAGACCCAGCAAGATCACCCTCAGAGCATAAGGGAGGGGTGGAATTGGGTACTGACAAGGATGGGAAAAGATGACGGACAAATCTCTGATCTCCAGGGACTTACGATCTGGCCAAAGACAAGACAAAAGGGTTAGGAAAGGACTGACAACTCAAAGACAAGTTGTAACTAAAACGGGCCAAGTTATCCCTAAGAACATGTTTTTGCATATAATTTTGTGTTGATTAAAAATGCTATTTCAGGCCGGGCATGGTGGCTCACGCCTGTAATCACAGCACTTTGGGAGGCCAAGGTGGGCGGATCACCTGAGGTAAGGAGTTCCAGACCAGCCTGACCAACATGGAGAAACCTTTTCTCTACTAATAATACAAAAAAAAATTAGCCAGGTGTGGCAGGAGAATCACTTAAACCCGGGAGGCAGAGGTTGCAGTGAGCCGAGATCACACCATTGCACTCCAGCCTGGGCAATAAGAGTGAAACTTCCTCTCAAAAAACAAAAACAAAAAACAAAAACAAAAAAAGCTATTTCATTCACTGCACGTGTAAAGTAACTATGTGAGGTGATGGCTATGTCAATTAGCTTGATTGTAATAATCATTTTGTAATGTCTATCTATATCAAAACATCACATTGAACCCTTTAAATATATTCAATTTTATTTGTCAATGATACCTCAATAAAGCTGGGAACAACTAGATACAGGGAGATTTTATTCTGAAAAAAAAACTAAAAAGTTATTTCATGCATGAGTTGTTGGATCAGAATTTTTCATATCCATTCTTCTCAAAGCACCAGAAAACCTCTGTGTCCTGCACTTAAGGAACTATTTTATTTTATTTAGCAAATAGGTATTGAGAATCTACTATGTATATTGCACGTTAATATTACAGACCTGTTTTTTGTTTTGTTTTGGTTTTTTTTTTTTTAAGTCCAGTCAGGACAGAACTAACTGACCTGTCAAAGTGGTAGTTCTCTATATGAAGGGGCTGCTGTGTCTGGTTCCAGACATGGCCTCTGCAGTGAGACTGTGTGAGAGCAAGTGTGATGCTTCTACTCACTTATTCTGTGACTGAGCAATTCACTTAATCTCTCTGGGCCTCAGTTTCATCTTTAGCAAAGTAAGGATAGTAATGGAATCTGCTTTATAAAATCGCCATGAGGATTAAATAAGGCATTGTATTTAAAGTTTTTAATAGTGCTTGGCAGATAGAAAATATTCAATAAATGAAGGAATAATATTATGATTACAGCCTAAGTAATACTATTATAATGTTCATAATCTTTTTTCTGTATATACAAAACACTGACAACTTTTGTATTATTCCAGAACCAGTGGAACTGTGGCTGCTTGGAATACCCCTTCCCTTTGCCATCCACTTGACCTGACTATTCCCTATGGTTCTTCCAAGACTTCCAAGACTTCCTTCAAAGCCAGGGTGAGTGGCTTTTCTGTGTATCCCTGGGGTACCGTATATGTAGTTTTGCCATAGCAATGTGGCTTTTGGAATGTGTTATGGATGATGTTATGGATTTTCTATTCATTTGTTTGTTTCTGCCTCACTCACTATCACCATTCCTGCCTCCAAAGGACAAGGAAGGGCTGCATCTTGTTTTTTGCTATTTTTTCAGGACCTAACATGATGCCTGACATAATATTAAATACATATATGTTTCTTGGAAGGAAGGAAAGAAGGAAGGAAGGAAGGGAGGGAGGGAGAAAGACAGAAAGGGAGGAAGAGAGGAAAAGAGAAAGAAGGCAGGAAGGGTGGGTAGAGGTGCTCTGGTCCTGGCAATGGGACATTTGTCTGAGTCTGCACAGCCTCTTCTCTCCCTCCCCTATCCCTCCTGCCCTATAAAGTGGAGGGAAGTTTGAGCAATGAGAATATTTTACTTACCCCGAATCACCACTAGAGAAATCCATTGCATTACTGAACACTGGTAATGGGTTGGCCCTGGTTCAGAATATAGGGTTTTGCTGCCCCTGCCAAGCAGGCTTATGCACGTGGGGCTTAGATGGTGCCTTTGCCCACACCTGTCTGGCTCAGAGACCCTGCTGGGCTGTCAAGGGGAGAGCTGGGCATTGAAAGAGGCTGATGGACTTTGACGAAAAAGAGAACCGGGCACACAGGTCTCATTTATAATCCATTCCAGCTGCTCCTCTGCTGGGGGAAACTGGCATTCTGTTTTGTTGGCCCCTTTTCCATCAGGACAGCTGTGAAACCCTACTCAGTGAAGTAATCGCAATAACAACCGCCACTTTGCATGTTGATGCCTTTCTTCCAAGGAACTCAAAGTTCTTTGGAGACATAACCTCATTAATCCATCCTGCATGAAGTGGTGGCTGATGGGGAGGGGTAGGAATTCTTACTCATATTTCCAGAGCTGGGGGATTTAGGAAGGGAGAATTAAAAAGGAAGAGAAAGACGTTTCTGAGGTAGGAAAGATAAGCAGTGGCATCCCTTTCCCCTTGAACCCCACTCTGGGACAAAGATAACGCTTGGCAGGATAATACTCATCTAGATGTATGAGCAAAAGACACTCTGTATACTCCTCACTCTCCCCCAAAAGGAAGAGGATTCTAGATGAGGACTTAGAAAATCGGATTTCTAGACCTGATATTGATGCTAAATAGCCATGTGACCATGAGCCAATCCCAGCCTCAGAGTAGTAGTATCATGTTAGAGCATGTGACCTCTTGGTAATGTCGAAGAAGCACAGAACCAAAAGTCAGCAGACTGATTCCTGTCTCGAGAGGGGCATGCTTGCAGCTCCTGAGTCTCAATTTTCTTATCTGTGAGATGAGGAAGTCAGACTGGATTATCTCTAAAGTCCTTTTCAATTCCAATAAAACCAATGGTTTTAGAATTGGTGGGCTGGGGAACATCAAATCTCGGGGGCTTAGAGTTTAGGAAAACCAACAAGTATTTGTTTCAGTTTTCTACTACTGCCACCCCAAGACTCAGTGACTTCTATGAAATGATAATTTATGAATTCTTACAGTTTTGTGACTTGCTTGGCCAGTTCTAGGGCTTCACCTCGATGCCCAGCCCATCCTCAAGCTGAAGCTGGACTGGGCAATGAGCTTATCTAGGACATGTGAGATAGCAGGGCCTTGCTGGCCTGTAGTCCTTTCATCCTCAAAGAGGCTACACCAGGCTTCCTCATGCAGTGGGGCAGCACTCCAAGAGGGCAAGCCTCAGTGCTCAAGTGCCCATCAACCCTTCCTTCCTTTTTTCTTTTCCCTTCCTCCCTCCCTTCCTCCCTCCCTCCCTTCCTACCCTCCTTTGTTCCTTCCTTCCTTTCCCTCCCTCCCTTCTTCCCTCCCTCCCTTCCTCCCTCCCTCCCTTCCTACCCTCCTTTGTTCCATCCTTCTTTCCCCTCCCTCCCTCCCTCCCTCCTTCCTTTCTTTCCTTCTTTCCTCTCTTTCTTCCTTTCTTTTCTTTCTTTTTTTAAGGAGGTCCCACTCTGTTACCCAGGCTGGAGTGCAGTGGTGCAATTTTGGCTCACTGCAACCTCCACCTCCCAGGCTCAAGCAATCTTCCCACCTTAGCCTCCTGAGTAGCTGTGACCACAAGTGTGAGCCACCATGCTCAGCTCTTTTTTGGATTTTTGCTAGAGACAGGGTTTTACTATGCTGCCTATTCTGGTCTCAAACTCCTGAACTCAAGCCATCCACCCACCTTGGCCTCCCAAAGTGCTGGGATTACAGGCATGAACCACCATGCCCAACCCAGCCCAGCCTTTCTATGTCAAATTTATTGCTGTCTTGTTGACAAAAGCAAGTCATATGACCCAGAATCAATGAAGGAGGGAATGACACAGGCCAATGTGATGAGCCAAATTGCGTCTTTCAAAACCAGAAGTTGAAGTTCTAACCCCCAGTTCCTCAGAATGTGACCCAATAGGGTAGAACCAGGGTATTTACAGATATAATAAAGTTAAGATGATATTGTGCTGGAGTAAAGTGGGTCCCTAAATCAAAATGACAGGTGTTCTTATAAGAACAGGGAAAGACTCACAGACACAGAAGGAAGATAGCCAAGCGAAGGTGGCAGAGATAGGAGTTATACTGCCACAAGCCGAGAAACTCGTGGAATTACCAAAAGCTGGAAGAGGCAAGGAAGAATCCTCCCCTAGAGGCTTCAAAGGAACCATGGCCCTACCAACACCTTGATTTCAGACTTCCGGGCTCCAGAACTGCCAGAGAATACATTTTTGTTTGAAGCCACCTAGTTTGTGGTATTTAGTTGCAGCAGCCCTAGGAAACCAATACAGGCCCCAACGCTGGGTGACATGGTTCTTTGGGAGCCATTAGTGTAACGATCTAACTTATAACCTGTTTTAGTGGACATAAATACATAAGTGTTATGGGGTTATTATCCAAAATATGAGAAAATGCAAGTGGGATAGATTGCAATAATGATCTCAATTCTTTACCCTTTCCTAAATCCATGCCTTTTGCCATATAACTGCATGTCCCACTGCTGCTAAAGAGGTGGAGTATATTTCCTCTCCTCCTGATGTTGCAGTGGCCATGTGACTGTTTTAGGAAGAAGTGCCTATATGCCAATTTCTTAAGAGGCCTTTTATGTTTCTGCAACGCTGCCTGCTGCCACTGCTCTTGGAAGCCAGGTTCCTGTCAAAGATGCTCTCTCTTGGTGCTCCCAGAGTGGTCTCTCCTAAGTTGAACACAGCACCTCCACTCTCAGCATTCTCAGGGTTCCAGAGCCATGTGCTACTTCGGGTTGAAACTGGAGAGAATGCCCCCATCTGTGTAGGGACCAAGCCTCTACTTAGAGGCCATGGCCTTCCCTCCTGCTTTCTTCTTTTCTTCCCCTGGGCACAAGTGTCTCTAACACTTCACTCTGCTGTCCTTTCTCCCATGCTTAGCATGCATGCCAATAGAAATGGGATCCAGCATTTCTACTCTGGTTACATAAATGCAAATGCCTTTATTACTGATGGGATCATACCATACCAATTACTCTGCAACCCGCTGTTTTTATTTAACATTATATCATCGAGCGTCTTCCATTACTGTAAACACAAACTCAAGTCATCATTTTTAATAGCTGCATATATTTCCATATGCACATAGAACTCTTTTTTAAACAATTCTCTATTATGTAACTCTGTTTGTTTGCATTTCTACCTATAAAGAATGCTGCATGAAACATACTTTTAAATTAATCTTTGTATACTTGTTCAGTTATTTTCTCCATATAAATTCATAGAGATAGAATTGCATGCATAAAATGCTTTTTAAGGCTTTTGATATATATTTCCAAATTACCTTCCAGAAACACTATATCAATTTATACTCACCAGTGTATGAGTATTTTTTTATTTTCATATAACCACCATTTTTTATAACCTTTGCCAAGTAATAAAAAAGTTTGCATTTACAGTATATTCTTCAGCCGATTTTATGTTTTTGTAGTTCCCTTTTAAACAATTGAGTAGCTTAAAAATGCATATCTAATGTTGAATAGAAAAGGGACCACAGGACTATTGATGACACTAGAAATGAGCTCACAAAAAGAAACAGAGAGCAAGGAGGGAACAGTTGGTAGTAGTAACGCCTCATGGGGTTTTGTCTGGCACATTAACTTAAGGTGGCTAAGATGTGAGTGAATTCACACTGTAAGTCGCCATGCTCAGGGAGGTTGGTAAAGCAGCATAGGAATACCAAGTAAGAGAAGATCTTGGAAAATATAAAATAATACATCAGGGAAGAAAATTATTCCAACAACATGATACTAAGTAGGAGAAAAATGCAGTACTCAACAAAATATACTGGGGAGTAGCCAGATTAGATATGTACTTGTAGAGTGAAGAGAACTGAGATAAGCCAAGATTAATGATTTGAGCATGTGGCCGTGCCTGCCATATTGGTCTAAGATGGGACTGGGTTCTGCAAACTGTGGACAAATCCATTTGTTTTAATATCTCCATATTATCTACAGTGGGTGGTGGCTTTAGAAAGGGAAGGGATGTTCTGTTAGCTAGAGGTTAAAGGAATTAAAAGGATAATGTTGTATCTGTCACTTTCATTCAGGGCTGACAGGAGTAAGTTGGTTCAATCTCCCTAAAGGGTACATAACATATATGCATTTGGTACATGTCAGAGGTCTTAAACATATGCATACCATGTGACCCGCAATCCCACTTCTAAGAATTCATCTGAATTAAATGATTTAGCATTTATCCAAAGATTTAGCTATAAGGATGTTCACTGACCCACTGTTTATGAATACATTGTGAGAAATTTTGTATGCTAAGACCACTTTAAATGCTGTTACAGAAATATATTTACTGGTGTCAACAGAAGATCATAATATATTTGATTTTAAAAGCAGTTTATAAAGTGTGACATAGCATTTGTATGTGTATGTTAGGTAAAGCAAGTGAACAGTCTATGAAGTTCCCATTAAGGATAGCTATCATTGATGCCTGAGTTTTAGCAGCTTCTTAACTCTTTTTTTATGCTGAGGTAAAGGAGAACTACTGCAAGGTTGTTTGGAATCCTAGATTTTAAGGTCTCACTTTTGTCCACTGCGTCTTTATCTCCAGAGTACACTAACCTAGAAAGCTGGGGCATTGGGGGTGGGATGGATAGGGGCTGACATTATAGTTACACCCTGAATCCAGAATCATGACTTTATCTTTCAGTCCATGTTTCTGAGTTTGCCCCAATTATCTTGACTTTTAGGATGAATTCTTTCTTAGGAACTTCATAGATCCTCTTTGGTATTGGCTTCTATGGAGTAAACATCACTCCAAACACACACACCAAGTTTTCCAGACATAACTATATATGCCTGAACCTCAAATTTGAACATGTTTTGAATTCCTTTCCCGTAAGACTACTCCAGGCTCCATGTAGATCATGTGGAACAAACAGGTATTTGGGAAGAGCGAGACTATTAAGTCTTGAAGGATGTACATCAGAAACATCAATAGCCTCATGATGGAGTTGTAGATAATTTCTTATTCTTTTTTATTTATGTCTTCTAACTTCTCTACAGTGATCATGTATTTCCTATAAACCATTAAACATTAAAAGTAAAATTTTAAATGTACTCTTAAAAGTACCATTTTGAATAGCCACTGAGAGGAATCTATTAGTTCACTTTCAATCATTCTATAGTGACAGCTATTACATTGGGTTTTTTTCCTCCAGTGCTATCAATTCCACTGCTTTTGCATCTTATAATAATTTTTAGTCTTTTTGAAAGGATCTAATCCTATTATTTAATCACAGCAAACCTACAGATGGTCTGTTTATTTGGGATTGATAATTTTGATGAGTATTGTGGAAAGACTAAGTAAGCTATCCAAGTTTGAAAATACAAGAGAAAACCTTACAGAGAAGCTTCATGAAACATTTGAGAAGGTGATTGGAAATTATTGTAGGATTATAAGGGGTACTGTACATGCTGGAAGGTTTGAAGTGTGATCAAAGTGGCCAAATTTATGATAAAGACACTGGTTTAAAGTCTGGGAAATGGAATGAAATGTGATTGCAAACAGAGAACAAATAGAGACTCTGGTAAAGACTGGGATGGGGGGGTGAAAGAGATAAAGGCAGATTCCAACTTTATGGTAGAGGAGGAGGAGACACTTGGCAGCAACCACACATTGACTCCTTCAGTGTCTGTTCAATTTTTCCCCAACATTCCAGCCCCTCCGACTTTACGTGGTGCCCAGTGGGCTGCCCCACCCTTCAGATCCACTCAGCCTTGATCTCAGGAGTAACCTCCATGTTCACAAAGGCATTCTGCCACTATTCGGTTCAGCCTCAACCCCACCAGCCTCCTCAGAGATGGGGCATGCCAAAGTTCTTTCGCAAGTATGTAGTGAGAGTTGAGTCACACTCTTGCTTAAGAGAATAGTCTATGCATTTTCAGACATATGACTAACTGAGCAAAACGTTGAAAAAATAAAATTTAGAATAACAGTGTTCACTAGGACATTTGTTTTTTGCTTTCCATGTTATTTGGGGGGCTTAGGAAAGGGACAGAATAGGATTGGCCTGAAACATGAAACATCATAATGAGACAGATAGAGAATCAAAGACCCTGAATGGCATTTAATTTCCATGTTGCTGTTTTTCCTGGTATGGTTTCAGAAATCCTGACAGTTGGCCTATTTGCTATTTAGTCATTCTACTGTACTCATTTTACTGACAATCAACAGGCATTGCCTAATTTGACACTCAAATGAATAAAAAAGACTAAAGTGATTACAATGTAAAATATACATTTAATTTGATGGCATTTTTTGAATATTTTTAAATAACCTATCAATCATAACAGCAGCAAATATCCACAGTTGGAAGACATTTAAGTACGTTCAGGTTTTAGCCAAAACAGCTTGCAATAACTAGATTTTTAAAAAAGCCTAATTGGAGGCTTTCACATTAGGTTCTGACACACATTTTTTGGTCCCCTTGTGCCTTATTTCCAAGATGGTAGCACCTGGAAAAACATGCAGCTTGATTTTCGTAATAGATATGAGCTCAGATAGTAAGGACTGCATTACACCAGTTCCTTTGAAACGGGTGGCAGTTATTGCTGGAGTCCAAGTGGCTGAATTGCATGCTTGGAAATAGGAGTATATTCATCTGTTTGTGAAAATCACCAGGCATAGACTGTTTCCACCCAACACCCCGTAGAAACTCGCAAGCCTCCTGTTACCAGCAAGAACTGAAGCCAAAACTCAGCAAGAGCAATGCCAGATAATTGCTGCTGTTTTCCTTAAGCCTTTATTTTGAATACTGGACCTTGCATTACTATACATTCTTTCCTAAGTGAGAACCTTCTGCCAGACCAATGACAGTGTCCTTCATGAGGCAGTGGCAATTTCCAGCAAATCCCTGACCCAAAAAGTATCCAGTGTGTGTTCGCTTTTCATCACGACTTGATTAATTACCCCAGGAAACCTCATTTCATTCTGCTTGCTAAAATGAGAGTAATTAGAGCAGCCTTTGACCCTTTCTTCCCTACCCCTCTTAGTTTACAGTGAGCTGTGAAATGTGATAAGTTAATTCTTAAATATAGACTTTTATGCCAAGAACAAGTATCTCCTATTTGACTTGTTCTTCCCCCACAGGAACTTAGTATTGTTTATTTAAGAATTTGACATCCAGCCTTTTTGTCAGATGAAATTGTGAAATGTCCTCCAGATGACACAACTGCCCTATCAATACAGGGTTCATGAACTTGCCCCTTATCTTAATATCTGTAGTAATAACTGGACTCTTGCTCCATGTGGAAGATACCGTTTTCATTACCAGTTTGAACTAAATGTGCAACAGGGCTAGATCCAGTAGGTAAGGATCCATTGTGATGAAATACATAAACACCAAAAGGATTGCATTCGGAAGTCAAATACTCAATTGTCCAGGTGTTTTGAAACATAACCTTTGATATGTTTGGAGGTGCATTGTGGGCCAAAGGAAGATATCCTGAATTAACTCATAATTATGAATTTTCAGACTTTAATAATATACTGTTTATTCAAGATTATACATACAGTTTACGTGTCATATAGAAAATCTGGGAAACAAAGGAAAGCATAAAGAAGAAAATTAAAAGTAAAATTTTTAATCTTACCTACATAGATAACAACTTCCAAAATTCTGGTATATTTCTTTCTGGTCTACTTTTTGTTGAATTATATAAAAACTAGATCTTGTGCTATAAACAGTTAACTGTTTCATCATGAGCATTTTCATATGTTGTTAAGCATATGCCAAAAACATGACTTTTTTGTGGCTGCAAAGGTTTCTTTCCCATGGCTTCAAGAGTAGCCTGCATTCTTGCTGAAATGCAGTGAACAAAGAACACCATATAGTTGCTAGAATCCTTAGTTGCAAGAGACAGCAACACAAGTAAGTGTGACTCTTGCTCCATGTGGAAGGTACTGTCTTCATTAACCATTTGAACTAAAAGTGCGTTCTTGCTGAAATGCAACAAAGAAGGCCATATTGTTGTTAGGACTCCTCAGTAGATACCTACTCTGTTTCCAGAGTTTCAGCTCTTGGCTTCAGGTCTCAAAATCTCTTCTCTCCTCTCTCTCAGCAAAAGAGTACTGACATATCTAAGCCTACCTTCCTCACAGATGGAGATCAAAGAGAAAGAGAAAGTGCTTTTTTTTTTTTTCCCCACTCTATTTTTTATTTAACTTTTATTTTAAGTTCAGGGGTACAAGTGCAGGTTTGTTACACAGGTAAACTTGTGTCATGGAGATTTGTTGTACAGATTATTTAATGACCCAGATATTAAGCCCAGTGCATAGTACACATCAGTTATTTTTCATGGTCCTCTCCCTCCTCTGACCCTTCACCCTCCAAAAGACCCCAGAGTGTGTTGTTCCCCTCTATTTGTCCATGTGTTCTTATCATTTAGCTTTCACTTGCAAGCATGAGTATGCAGTTCCTCAAGGATCTGAATACAGAAATACCATTCAACCCAGCAATCCCATTACCTCGTGTATACCCAAAGAAATATAAATCATTTTATTATCAAGACAGACACAGGCATATGTATGTTCACTGCAGCACTATTCACAATAATAAAAACATGGAATCAACCTAAATGCCCATCAAGGATAGACTGAATAAAGAAAATATGGTAATATACACCATGGAATACTATGCAGACATAAAAAAGAATGAGATCACGTCCTTTGCAGGAACATGGACGAAGCTGAAGGCCATTATCCTTAACAAACTAACACAAGAACAGAGAAAGCACTTTTCTTAACAGTCCCAGCAAAACCTATGGAGATAATATCTAATTGTCCTCACAAGGGTCACATGCTCATTTCTCAACCAAATTCTGCCCCTGGATGATGGGGTGCTCTGATTGGTCATGTTTGGACCACATCAGGGTTATATACAGCAGTCAATTGCATGGGATTGGCCCCAGGCAAGGTCAATAGGGGGAAAGCCTACATCTTCATCCTCTCTCTACTGCTTTTCTTTCTTTTTCTTAAAATTTGTCCTTGCTAAGCATCAGCACCAGTTGAACCGTGTGAGTCTAGTCTTGCCTCTCATGTGATATCTTTAGATAAATGTACTAAATACATTTGTGAACAGTGGACTAAAAATCACCAAATATTTTTGTTGGAACACAGAAGAAAAATTAATTCTAGAAATCACAAGAAAATCATTTATCTTGCATTTTCAAACTGTCAGACTGTCATTAAGATTGTCGTTCAATCTGATTGGTATTGAGTATAGCTTAATTTTAGGATATTGAATGGAAGTTAATAACACAAGTACTTTGAAGGAGAGTCAACACTTAGAATTACAGGCACAGTTTACTTAGTGTTGCCACCATCATCCCTGATTCACTAAAGTGCTATTCTTCTCAGAAAGAGCAATTAATACACAGTTTTCCACCCTGGCTTACCAGCCAGAATGAGAGACGATGCACAGTCTTGGGCTCTCAGCTATTGGAGCACCATGCAGTACCCATTCTCCCTCTTCTTTTTTTTTTTTTTTTTTTTTTTTAGGTTGGAGTGCAGTGGAGTGATCTTGCCTCATTGAAACCTCTGCCTCCCAGGTTCAAGGGATTCTCCTATCTTAGCCTCCCGAGTAGCTGGGCTTATAGACACATGCCACCACACCTAGCTAATTTTTGTATTTTTAGTAGACATGGAATTTCGCCATGTTGGACAGGCTGGTCTTAAATTCCCGACCTCAGGTAACCTGCCTGCCTTAGCCTCCCAATGTGCTGGGATTACAGGTGTGAGCCACCATGCCCAGCCTTTCCTCATTCTTAATGGTAGTGAAAAATCTGTTCGTTATTCATCTGGGGAAAATTATTTCTGTATTTTAGCCCATAGTGGCTGACAAAAGGCATGCAGGCAATAGTTTTGAAGGTGCTAGATGATATTTTATCAAGTTAAAATGCAAATTCTGTAGCAGGTTGAGGTATCTTCCAGGAAATAGTTATGACATAAAGACTCAAACTCAGTAGAGTTTGAGGGGAAGCCCTTTTCTTCATAATGCAATCTGGAAAGATTGGCCAATAACTGTAAGAATACCAGCTGGGAGGATGGCATTGTTAGTGGCATATCATGGCTTCTGGGGCTTTAAAGAAGACAGAAGAGAAACTACAAAGATATTATGCCAGGGACACCTCTTCATGGGGACTAACTCTGCTTTATTATTCCTGGCTAACTATGATCCATTTAGCACTCCCATTCCCAGGAGTGAATGCTCTGGACTAAACTTCATAGTCCGGATGGCTGAAACTTCATAGTCCAGATGGCAGAGAGAGGCTAACTGTTAACCAGTGAAGATAAAATAACCCACGGGCAATTGATGCCATTCTAAATCAATTTCCTGAACTATTCTGAGCAACTGGTAAGTGGTCTTCTAGAGCCACCAAGTAGAATCCATTTTTGATTATCTGTGTTGGTGGAAGTAACCTTGATTGTGCTAGCTTTTAATGGATCTGGAATGTGCCGCCATCATAGCAACTCTCCTGGAATTATCTGTCTACATCTCCATCTTCCTTACTAGACTGTGAGTCACTCAAAGGCCAAGCTGGAGTCTTATCAATCTTGGGATTCTTCCGTGTAGCAGACTGTCCTCCTCATAGTAAGCACTTCATACATATTTGTTAAGTGGGTGAGTAAACACTCAAGACGTGATCCCCCCATTGTCCTTGTTCTTATATCTGATCTGCCACCACATTTTCTTGAGGGAAAAATAGCTCTTTAATCTGCCCAATATTCTTTATCTTCACACCAGTCACTAGTCCAAGCCACTAACATTCCTTCCCTAGACAACTGCAACTATTTCGGAAAAGCTTCTCTGCTCTCCCTACTGCACAAAATAATTTTTTTGTTATTGTTTGTAAAAACCATAGAGGGTTTTCAAAAATATTGAAATACCTCTACTGGCTTTAAAATCCAGAACCCAACTACTTAATTCTCTAGGGATGTCTCACTCCTCCCTCCCCAGCTTCCTCTCTCTGCTGAGTCATGTTGGTGTCTTTCTGTTTCTATAGCTCAGCAAGACCTACTCTGCCTCCAGTTTTTGCACAGGCTGTTCCCTCTGTGATGTTCTTCCCTACCACCTTCTCCAGACCCTCTTGCTCATTCTGCAGGTCTCATTTTAAATGTCACTCGCCCAGAGAAGGCACCCTTATCATCCCAATTTAAGGTAGAATTGCCTGTGAATATCTCTCCTGGCACCTGTCATTTTCCTTCATGATGCCTTTTGAGGTTTGTAATTATGTAGTTGGTTAATATATTTAATAAGCATCTCTGTTACTAAACTTAGGCTTTTCCCTGAGAATAAGGACTGTATCCATTTAGCTCACTATGTTGGACATCTTGTGCACTACCTCATATCTTCTGAGCCTCAGCTTGTGGTCCTGGCAGGGACTTCCAAGAAGCTTCAAACTGCTCTGCATTGAAAGAGAACATCTGAAGCTTGCATCACATACTTTTGCTTTCTGCCCAGAGACTTCTCTGACTCCCCTAGGTGGGGCACCTGCAGGCGCCTGCTTGACATTCATATATGTGCAACCCAGAAGTGTCCAAATGTTAATGCTATACGGGGTAATTTCTAATAAAAGCAGGCCAGGAGCCAGTGAATAAATATTTCTTCCTCCGATCCCTTTTATGCACCTTTTGAAAGGTACCAACGGGACTGAGCACCAGCCACCCGCACTGGTGACCACCTCTATAATGTATCCTTGTATTGGTTTCTCCCTTCCTGTTTCACTCTCCCTGGCCCCTCACTACTTCCCTCCAAGTTTACTTCCCAAATAAACCATCTACATGCAAACCTTAGCCTCAGGCTCAGTTTTAGGGGAAACTCAGGCTAAGACAACACTGCACACCAACTGCCTAGCACAGCACCTGGCATAGAGTAGTGATTCAATAACATTTTTAAGTCAACAAGTCAGTCAAGTATAAATGAATGAAAATTACTGCAAAACCAAGGGTAAAAACAGAAGTAGGATATTTAAAAAGCATTTCCATATTTGGTACAATAAAATTCATCATTGCTTAAACTTACCAACTCAGCAAGGGCCCTCAGCATGCCATGCTGGAGAACACAGAAATGTGCTTTATTTTTAGGCAGATGACTTTTTGCCAAGAGCTGTCTGCTTAACCCTCCCCCTGTAAGCTGTAGATAGCTTGGGACAGTGAAACAAGAATGTGGTTTAGAATTAGGCCTAACTGGACCTGAATCCCCACATTGCCACTATTTTCTACTTGTATGACCTTACCAAGTTTTCTAGTTCATCTGTCTGTCAAATGCGAATATAAACATTTGTTTTATAGAGTTGCTATAAAAATTTAACATTAGGTTCTTAAATATATTGCTTTTCTTCTCCCAAAATATCTACCTTCCTTTCCCCTCCTCTTCAGTGAAACACACACATTGCGTTTAAGAATTTGTTTCTGCAATGAGACCACATGGGCACATGGAGGGGAAGGACACACACAGGCCTGTGGGTCAGGGGTGGTGGCGGGGAGAGAGAGCATCAGGAAAAATAACCAATTCATGCCTGGCTTAATACCTAGGTGATGGGTTTGATAGGTCCAGGAAACTACCATGGCACACATTTACCTATGTAACAAGCTTGCACATCCTGCACATGTACTCTGGAACTTAAAATTTAAAAAATAAAGAATTTGTTTCTAAATGTGTGGCCCATGGCTCTGAGCTGAACACTTGGTGCAGGAATCTTCTGACTAATTTTTTTTGTCTTTGCAGTCTCTCCACCTACAATATACCAACTGGAAGTTCCATTATTTGAAAGAAAATCTTCAAGGTAAAGAAGACATTTACAATGACACAAAAAGATTCCAAAGATATCATGGTCCTAAAGGGCTTTCCTCAAGGGACAGCACAGTGTGTTCCAGGCCCTGAGGAGAGGTGAGTCTGTGGGCACGGGTGTCTCGTGAGCCTGATGCTCTCCATTCCTCTCTGATCATTTACGCTTTTTGTCTGTCTGTGCTTTCAAAGGTCAGACCCTTGTGAGAAATACTTGCTCTATTAATCATCTTGGAAGACTTCTCCAGACACATTTTCAGAAGGGATGCAGTAAGTTTTGTCTGCACAGTGCACCCTGGGAAAAGAGTTTCCCTTCCGAAAAGCAATCTTGCTTTCAGCCAAGTCTTTTCTTTTCCATTTTTTTGGTAAAGCAATTAAATTATTGCATGTTCCGAAGGCATCGTGATGTACGGCCACCCCTTTGGCATTGCATGTCTGTACACCCAGGACGCATATACCCAATTAGTGAGTTCCACATGACTGCTGGTGTTGGCAAACATTTACATCCAGCTGGTGTTCAGACTTTTGGGGATCAGTGGAAATTTTAACCATTATTTGACACAGACTTATTTGGTCAGAGAGACACAGTTGTATCACAGAGAGCTAAATGTCCAGAGCTAACGAAAGATGATTCAGCAATTAGATTGACTCACAATCTGGATAGTAATTTTTATACTTACATTTTGACCACACAAATAAAAGAGTAGGACTGATTTCCCCAATGCATTGCATATGAGGGGAGGAGAATATTATTCTGTCTTCCTTCTTCTTCTGAACATTAGAACTTTTTAAACTTTCAAACATGGCAGGGGCATTTCCACCCATCATCTGAATGAAAGCCAGTCTCACCTGCCTGTCTTTCCATTCAGCAGGGGATCACTTCCTGTGTGCAATGGTGAAGCAAGCAAAAAAGATAGACATGTCAGGTTTTGCTCTATCTTCTGTGCAATTTTTATCTTTTGCCTTTTCTGCTTCCTAGTCTAATATGACCTAATATCCTATTCCTCACGGCCAACTCTTGATAACGATGAGAAAACAAGTTCTGATAAATGTGGTTTGTATTCATTAAGCATTTCTATCTTGTAAGACTTTTTCTGTTTTTGTTTTGTTTTGGCAAAATCATGACATTATCTGTTATATTTCATATATAATTTTAACAAATCTGTAACCTGAATGAAAGTAGGATTCATTCTGTAATTTTCAGTTGAGATGAGAAATAAATGATAAACAATGTCCCACTGGAAGAGACCCCTCTGAAACATCATGCCAAAGGAGGTAGACCACCATGTTCAGTGAAAATATTTAACACCTTGGACTGTTTCCCAGTGGGATGCAGACCAGACGAGAGGAACAATTCAGGCTGCTTAGGAGACTATCTGGGGATCTCTGTGAATGGCATCTGCATTGGATAGATATTTCTTCCCCTCAGATTCCTGCTCCTGTGTATGTGCACGACTTACAGCTGAGTCATACTTTTCAAGAATGAATGTGGGTGTTGCAGTCAGTGATCTGTGGTCTGTCATTTCATAAATAGATTGTTCCAAAAGTACTCTAGGCACAGCTGAGCACAGATATTCCCTTAGATGGCTTATATCCAAGCCCGTTTCAATATGCCTCTTTTTATTATCCACACTTCTTTCTACTACCACTGACTTAAATAATCCTTATAATCAGCTAGAAGAGTTTTCAGTGAACAATCATCTTTGAACATGAGAAATAAGAACTGGGAAGTGGTAACCAACTTAAAACTGAGGTATTCTGAAAATAGTCCTAATAATGTCCCCCAGGCCTGGCCATGTATGGTAATTTGGTAAATCAACAATGAACTCTCATGCAACAGTGATAATCTAAGTATCAAGCACTAGATAAGGTTCTGGGCGATAGAAATACAAAAGAGAACACTGCTTTACCCCACTCCCAAGGAGATTTTAGTAACAGAAATGTCAGCATCTACTTTAATACAATGACATATGAGTGACTGTCTTAAGTGAAAACTGAAGAAGTTATCACAGGAGAGCTGATCTTGAAGAAAGAAGAGGAGTTAGCCTATTAGAAAAGAGAGCCTGGTCACAGGTGCCTGTAATCCCAGCTACTGGGGGGTGGAGGTTGCAGTGAGCCGAAATCGCACCATTGCACTCCAGCCTGGGTGACAAAAGTGAAACTCCATCTCAAAAAAAAGAAAAGGAAAGAAAAGAAGAGAAGGGAAAGGGAGGAGAAGGGGGGGGAGGGGAGGGGGAGGGGAGGGGAAGGGGAGGCAGGGAGTGGAGGGGAGAGGAGAGGAGAGAAGAGAAGAGAAGAGAGATGGCATAGTCATTGAAAGAACAATTACTCTGTTGGTCAAAGGCATGGCAGTGTGAAAATCATGACACATTCATAAGATCGTATAGCTGGGTATGTCTGGAGAGGGTCATGGGTGGGCCACAGCACAAAATGAATTTCTTTGTCAAGAAGCTATAAAAACCTACACAGATAAATCAGGGGAGATTTGTTATAGGGAATAATAATATTTCATTGAACTCAAGGCTAAGAGCTACAAGTAGGCTGAGGAACAGGAATAGTATTGGAAACTGAGACTGGAGCCAGCCTCTCTACCTTTGTCTTTTTCTTCCTTTCTGGGCCATGAGGTCACTTATCACTGCATCTCAGTTCATTGGTTGACAGTTCTGAATTGTTCAGTCACTCATCCATCCAACAAGAATGCATGTGCCCATTCTCTGTGCTGGGTGTGCTCTTTATTAACTACATTGTGGTGGAAGATGGATTAGGGCAGGCTTCATGGGAACAGACTTCTGCAGTCAAATGGTCCCACATTTGGTTTATTGCCCTGCTGTCACTATCTTGCAATTATGAATAATTTCATGGAACTTGTGTTTTGTAAGAAAGTCTAATGGGATGAGGGAGCATGCACATGAGCAAAGGAAATGTCACAGTGCCTCCCCATTTACATATAGCATTTGTGATGATACCCCATGAGCACAGAATTTGGTGGCTCACAATATTCAAGCATTCAGTGAGACTAAAAGCAAGTACAAGGCAATTGTGTTAGGGCTACTCCTGAGAAAGGCGGGGAGGAGGCAGGTGCTGACATCCTAGAGGCCATGCTTTTTTGTTTGAACCAGAACAAAAACCAAGGGACCCTATTGCATTTTTTCTTATTCACATTATTTCTCTGTATTAGCCAACCACTTTAACGCTGAAATGCTAGAAGGAGAGAAAATGTTAGGACAATAGTTTCTCTTCTTTTCAATCCTTCCTTACCTATCAGTAAGGTGAAGGTAAAGAGTGTTGGTGGAAGGTATCAAGATGTGATTAAAAACCATTGAGTTTCATGTAGCATTTCCACTGTTCTGGTAAGAGTGAAATATATATGCATTTATGAGCTACAAATATGGATTGTATAATTTTGGTAATTTTTTGGTTGTTTTTTTTTTCTCTCAATATTTTTTAGATTCAGGGAGTACATGTGCAGGCTTGTTACATGGATAAATTGAATGTCGCTGAGGTTTGGTGTATGAATGATCCCATCACCCAGGCAGACAGCACAGTACCTGATAGATATGTTTAGCTCCCACTTATAAGAGAGAACATGCTGTGCTTGGTTTTCTGTTTCTACATTAGTTCTCTTAGGATAATGAGGTGCATCTATGTTGCTGCAAAGGACATAATTTCATGCCTTTTTATAGCTGTGTAACATTCCATGGTGTACATGAACCATATTTTCTTAATCCAGTCCACCATTGATGGGCATCTAGGTTGATTCCATGTCTTTGCTATTGTGAGTATTGTTGCAATGAGCATATGAATTCATGTGTGATTTTGGTAGAACAATTTATTTTCCTTTGGGTATATACCCAGTAGTTGGATTGCTGGGTCAAATGGTAGTTTTTTAAGTTCTTCAAGGAATCTCCACACTGCCTTCCACAGTGGCTGAAGTAATTTAGATTCCCACCAGCAGTGTGTAAGTGTTCTCTCTTCTCCAGAAGCCAATTTTAAAAATGGGCAAAGGACATAAACAGAAACTTCTCAAAAGAAGACATACATGTGGCCAACAAATACATGAAAAAATGCTTACCATCACTAATCGTTAGAGAAATGTAAATCAAGCACAATAAGATACCATCACACACCAGTGAGAATGGCTATTATTCAAAAGTCAAAAAGCAACAGATGTTGGTGAAGTTGCAGATAAATTTTAATGATTTTTATGTAAGAGTTAAACGCTGCTATATTTGCATTTAAAACCGACATTATGAAGATTAACAGTAAATCATGCTAATAATTTTAAATTTACATTTTTAACTAAGAATATCATTAAATAGCAAACAAAGAAACACAATAGCAAGGTGAGAGAGAGAGACCATTCAAGAAAGGAAAATATCACACCTAATGCCTTTAGCAGCACTTTTCCCCTTTCTTTTTTTTGAACAAGGCACCCTACATTTTTATTTTGCATTGGGCCCCACAAATTGTGTCGCCAGCCCTGACCTAGAGATGAGCAGGTGAACAAAGCAGATGAATCTCTGTCACCATGGAGCTTACTTTCCACTGGGGAGAACAACAAAAATAAATAAACAAGAAACCTCATTGTCTCAGAACTGTTTTGAGGAAATAAGCAGAGTAACATAATTAAGCAAATCAAGGGAAGGAGATCTGCTTTAGTTTGGGTGGCAGAGAAAGTCTCTCCAAGGAAGTGGCCTTTGAGCTGAGACCTGAATTAGGGACAGCTCATAAACTTTGCTGCAGTGAATTCTCCTCCTCCATTCTGATACCCTCTATTCCACACTCTGCAGCCAGCCAGACCAAGCCTGTTTCCCTTGCACTTGCACAGTTTCAAAGATGGCGGCCAGGTCTTTCCCAGGCTTCCACATTTCTGTCTACACTACCTCGGCCCCTGAGTGACCATCCTCTGGACTCCCTTGTCAAAAGAAGTTGGGGAGCCTTTGGTTGTCAAAGCTATCAGTATCCCAGAAGAGGTTGAAGAGAATAACAAGAAGTACCCGTTTCTTCCTGAAAGCTTTGAAGAGCCCAGAAACATACTCTCTGAAGGAAGAATTCCCTGTTTTCCCAGTAACTCCTGGGAAAAGCCACCTGTCTTTGTGAGTCATGGCAAAGAAGGTCACATCAGAAGGAAGGGTGATTTGAATGAGCCCAGATGTTTCACTTAAAACCACAACCAGGCATAGCATTTGAGCAATTTTTATTTGCAGTCATTTCTTTTCATGTCATGCAAATGATCAAAAGTGGTCTAGGGAGACAGCATGTCTTAAAAGATGACAATTGCAAATGGCAGCAAATAGCAAATGCAATAATAACTTGTCATGTTTAACACAAAGTTACAGCAAAGGCAAGCTATTTCGCAGTAAGCAGATGTGGACTAAAAGATAGTTTGCAGATAGCTAAATGAAGGCAGGTCGCAAAGCATTTTGATAAAGGATTATAAAAATACTACCCATGGTAGAACATATATAGTAAATATAATATTTCAGGAAGGATTTAGAAATGTACAAGATTTGCTATTTGAGTGTTGAAAAAAAAGCACAGATGATGTCTCAATCAAAGGAGTTAAGAGTTTTGCCAAGTGAAGCAGAATATGATTATGTAGAGGATTTTAAGCTAGGATTTACTATTTTTTTTTTCCAAAAAGAATGCTGCACTTGGCAGCTCTCTCAATTCCAATACACAGAAGTTAGTAAACTGATGAAATAGCAGGGGATTCTTCTAGAGAGGTAAATTGCTACATCAGTTTCTGCCAACAACATTTGAAAATAAACCCCTCTGTCCTTTTTGTACTATTTCTGGAAAAAGACCAGAATTGACCATTAAAAGCTCAACAAGTAAGATGTAAATTTAGGCATTTGGGCATAGTATGTTTTCATCAAATATTTGTTGAATTAATGAAAAGATAGAGCCTAGAAGTTTAGGTTGTAGGACAGTCTTCTGGACTGCACTGTATATAGGGAGCAATAGATGCTTTTCAAGAGCATAGTCATAGATTCTTACACAATTATTTACATACACATGTGAAATTACCCAGCATACATGAGCTGGGAAGTCCTAACTCATGCCAATAAAGAATTTGAGAAGTTTGGTCTAAACATGGAAAAGACAAGTTCACTTGCCAGTGGGTCACCTTGGTATGAGAGAGGACAAGGTGGCTTTGACAGGTGACTGCAGTCAGTAGCACAGGTTGCATGCAGGCTTCCATTGCCTCATCCTGCAAAAGTTGGGACTGTGACCTCTGAAAGCAGGTCCACATGTGATGCAATGGAGCAATGATTCCAACTGTGACTGTTCTTCAAGCCAGTCCCCACAGCCATCATCAGTTTATTAGATATTTTGAAGCACTTAAATCAGTGTAGGCAGATGCTGTTTATTTTTAAGCCCTCAGATGGGGAAACCTGATGACATTCAATGAGCTGCCTCCTGAGATCAAGAACTTTGGGGATGAAGGACTGAGAATCCCACATTGTCGCAGTGCTTTTTGTTCACATGATGATGCTTAGTTGCGAAAAAACATTGAAGTACCCTGAATTCAAAATTTCAAGAGAAAAACAAAGTGGAGAGCATCACTGATTATTTCAGAAGTACAGCTGTCTGTCTTCAAACTGGATGGATATCTTTTGAAGAAGGCAATCATCATGCAATAAAAATTTTGAAGGATTAAAAAAGTATTGATGAAAACAGAATTTTCATCAATTCCAGAAGCAAATTATAGTCTTTGTTGGATTGGAATCACAAATTCAAAGAATGAACAAGGATTTACTTTGAAAAAGTAGCACTATTTAAGAGCCTCCAGTACCTAAAAGCAATCCAACTTCCACTAACAGCTTTGTTGATAAGTACATGAATCCAGTAACTGATATTCCTACTCTGTGTCAAGTTCTGGAAAACGTTTAGATTTTGCAGGGGCTGTTAAAATGCATTGATTTTTTTGTTTCTGAAAATCCAAGCAGAGAGTCACCATTGATGCTACAAACCTGGAGTCTGAATCAGGATGTAGGTCCTAATTAAATATTAGAAATTATTCATTATGTTAAACATCAACATTCTCATCAACATGCTCACAATATATCAAAGATATAATTGGGCACATACGCTATATGCATGCAGTAATAAAATTGATTAAAACTTGTTATTTGAGGGTTGGGTGCAGTTGCTCACACCTGTAATCTCAGTACTTTGGGAGGCTGAGGCAGGCGCATTGCTTGTGCTCAGAAGTTCGAAACTAGCCTAGGTAATATTGTGAAACTCCTGGCTATTTGGAAGGCTGAGGTGGGAGGATTCCTTGAGCCCAGGAGGTCAAGGCTGCAGTGAGCCACGATGATGCCACCCCACTCCAGCCTGGGACACAGAACAAGACCCTGTCTCAAAAACAAAACAAAAAGCAAGTGTGTTATTTTGGCGGACTTTTAAAAATTATTATTGTTTTTACTGTTTTAAATCTTTCATAATTTTGAATCACTAGTGAGTTTTTCCATTATTCTTACCTTTACCTCTTGGGATTTCTAATCAAGTGGCTCACTACCAAAAATAAGTAAATAAACAAATAGTACATCTGGGTTTTCTAGCTGTAGGGTATAATACTTGCTGAAATTGAACTCTGCCTTGGAATTTAGTCCTCACTCCCTGAGGCCACTTTGTACTTCCTCTGGGCAGGCAGTAAGATCCATCTGTTTATCTTCAGCCTTGTGCTCACTGGCAGACCCACTCACACACTGGCAAAGAGATGTCTGTCACCTTGCATTTCATGGAGTCCCATGGGCTTGTGACTCAGACATTTATGGTCTATTCTCTTCCATGCTCTCTGGGTCCAGGATACTGGGGAGTGACATAAATGGTTAGTCATCAGCTGTTCTGAGAAGACTTCCAAGAATAACTGCTACAAAACTTTTAGCAAAACTGAGTTTAAAGATCTAGAATGTTGTCCATCAACTGGTCTAGAGTGGAGACTGTGAACTAGTGGCCAAATCATCCCACAGGCATGTTTTGTTTGGCTATGCTAGGGTTGGCTTGTGGAGTGTTTAAAACATACTTAATTAGTTCCCAACATTGAAAAATCGGGAGATTTCATGTAAAAAATCCAGATTTCTGGCATTACTTGATTTGGTCACATGGAGTCTGCATTCCCACCTGGCAATCATCTGCTTGCAGCTAGAGAGCAGTTACCCCATCTACATGGGGCAAGCCCATTCCAATTCTCATCCCTACCATTCTCTATCAGGCCTGCTTCATTTGTCTCCATAAAATGTCTGGCTTTGGTAGGCCTTTGAAGTTAGGATCCTTACTTTAGAACTAAACTGTGCTGGCCAGGAGCAGTGGCTCATGCCTGTAATTCCAGCACTTTGGGAGGCTGAGGCGGGTGGATCACAAAGTCAAGAGATTGAGACCATCCTGGCCATCATGGTGAAGCCCTGTCTCTACTAAAAATACAAAAGTTAGCTGGATGTGGTGGCACAAGCTTGTAGTCCCAGCTACTCAGGAGCCTGAGGCAGGAGAATTGCTTGAATCCAAGAGGTAGAGTTTGTAGTGAGCTGAGATCGCACATCTGTACTCACACCTGGTTACAGAGAAAGACTCCATCTCAAAAAACAAACAAACAACAACAGAAAAAAACTACACTGTGCTAAGAACTGTAGGGAATTACTAAAAACTGTAGGGAAATACAGGAAATGCAGGAAAAAAAAAGGCTTTAATTTGTAAGCCTTCCTCGGTTATCCTCTGGTAAGAGAAAACAACGATATAATAATAAACAATAATAGTAATAAAGCTAATTTATGGGTCAGTCGAGGTCTTCATTGTGAGATATCAAGCACAGAAATAGTCCTGACCTACTGTGTTAGTCTTTTTGTGTGGCTATAAAGGAACACCTTCAGCTGAGTAATTTATAAATAAAATATGTTTAATTGGCTCATGGGTTTTCAGGCTATACTGGAAGCATAGTACCAGCATCTGCTTCTGGTGAGAGCCTCAAGAAACTTACAATCATGGTGGAAGGTGAAGGCGTAGCCAAACATCACATGGCAAGAGCAGGAACAAGAGAAAGTGAGGGAGGTGCCACATACTTTTAAACAAACGCACCTTGCATGATCTCAGAGCATGCAAGTCTCACCTCCCACACTGGGGATTATGTTTCAGCATGAGATCCAGAGGGAACAAATATCTAAATGATATCACCTATAATACCACTAGTACCTGGCTCATCCATAGAAGTAATGGCCAGGAACATGCAGCCTTGCAGGTCCATTCATGAAACTGGTTGAAGAGCTCAATAATTTGTCTATTGGGCCGTGTAGGTTCCTCTACCATGGAGTTCAGAGATTTATTGTGCATTTGTGCGCTCATTTTTCCTTTCAACAAATGTCTAGGGATTCCTGCAGAGGCCTTGGGTTCGCCATTCAGGTACCTCTTCAAGTGAATCTACATGGCAGCCTTATGACTACAGCCCCAGAAGGTGCCCCTTTGCATCCACTGTGTACCTCGCTTCCCCAGGCTCACTCTCAGCTACTGTCTGAGCATGATGAGGGACCTGGAACCAGGCCATTCCTGTCCAACATGGTGTTTTTCTAATGGGCAACCTTTGAATAGGCTCTCCTTTTCGGCCTGACCAAGACTTTCTCATAACTGCACTATGGTCGGAGGTTCTGCTTCATTAAACCTCCTTCCTTTCCTCTTTTCTTTCACAGGTTTAAGACCTGTGACAGAGTCTGAAGCTCTCCTGGCACACTCTCGCTCCCTCCCCTTTATCCTTCACGGGTGTTTCTTCTAACAAGTTTCTTACATGTCTCATCCCATCTGGGCATCTGCTTCTCAGAAGACTCAAACTGGCACATCTGCCCACAATGTGTCAGGCACTGTGCTAGGTGCTGGAGACCTAAAAATGGATAAAACAGACAAGAGCCCTCCATTCATAGTGCTTGCATTAAAGTGGGAGTAAATATTCCATAAATAAGAGAATAAATAGATAAAATAAATTTAAAAGCCAGATAATGACTTGTTATAAATTGATTGGTGGTCAGGGAAGGTCTTCTGAGGAGATGACACTTGAGCTGACACCTGAATGAGGAGAAGAAGCTGGTCAACTGAAGACCTAAATGACAATATTGTAGGCAGAGGGAAGAGCAAGGGCCAAGGGTTGAGAAAGGAACTAGTTTGACATATTTGAGGGGGAAAAGCCAGTGTGGCTGAAGAATAATAAAAAAAGGGAAAGAATGGAATAAGCAAGGACATTAAAGAACTAGGGAAGAGCCTGATCATCACATTAAGGTATTTAGAGTAGGTTAGGAAGACCATCCTCTATCAGGGTAGAACCGTGAAGGCTATATCTGCTGCTAAATGCTGCTATAAAAAGACAAGAGCTTTCATCACACTACAGATGCAATCTTTTGGGTCCTCTTATATTGAGTAGACTTCTTTGTGGACCCTCCTAAGAAAGCAGATGCCACAAAAATATTACATCTATGCAAAATACAGGGCTCCAATCCATAGATCTATATATCGCATCGTGTGTGTGTGTGTGTAAAGTCAGCCAGTTTGTGAGCTGAGCATGACTCCTACATGCTTTCAGACAGAAGAGAATGGACCAGGTACTGGAATAAGCCCTAGAGAGAACTTCTTGGAAGAATGGGAAATTAGATGATCAAAATCACATTTCTTTCTAAAAAAGAAGTAAAAAGCCAGGCAGTTTCTTTTGCTAAAACTGTCTGGGTGGATTTCCATTCTAAGAAAATTACAATAATGTTTAGTTTCAAATAGCTAGAAGGAGAATACTGAACGTTCCCAACACAGAGAAGTGATAAATGTTTGAAACAATAGATATGTTCATAGCCCTTACCTGATTGCTATACATATATGTATTGAAACATCATTATGCAGCCAATGAATATGTGCAATTACTATAATTCAATTAAAAAATAAAATTAAAGAAAACAAGTGGTTAACAGCATCCATTGTAAATGTGCTACCTCTCCACTTGACTCATTTATGAAGTTGGGAAGCTCCTGAACAGATAACGAAGTACTATGAAATTTGGAGAACTCTAGTACGTAGGTCTAGAGAGCAGACGTTCGACTTCTTTGGAGAATATTCTTTGGGTAATAGCTTCAAGAGCTGTCCCTGGTAGCATATGGCTATTGCTCTTGGTATGGAGGTTCGTGGAGTAATGTTTCTTGAGCAGAGCACCTGGCAGGTTATTGTTCACTTCCACTCCTGCCTCTACCTAATGTATAGTTTGAGTCCTAAGAGGCTTGGCCTTTTTACCTTCCTGGCTTGCCTTCCACCCTAATAGGGACACCACACTGAGAAACAGATCTACAATGGTTCAGAGACCTTTCCTTTGGAGAGTTGCTGGGCAGCTGCCCACACTAAGAAAGTTTCCTGAAATAGAATTGCATATCTGAGTCCTGGAAAATGTGTTGGAAAAGCTCACTTAGCTATGGGGAAACTGATGAAAGGCCGTCTGGTTTCTCAGCATTGTCTGGGGAGCTCAAATTCAACGCCCCAAGGTGCCCATCATTTAGCCCTTGCCAAGGCTAGGTCAACATGCTGGCAAAGAAGCGTTTGAGCATTGAAAAATCCTTATTGAAAAATCCTCCAACCTATTATCTCATGAGAAAAAGCCAGTTATTTAAAATACAAGTTGGATTTTAAAATTTCTATCAGCATGTTTTTAAATTAACCTTTGTTAATCTAAATATACAGAAAATTACATTCATTATAAGTGAGCAGGTCAATAAATTTTCAAAAAGTGAATATAACCTTACGGCCACATCAGATCAAGAACCAGACATTACCAGCACCCCAGAAGTCTTTCTACTATTCCCTTCCTTCAGAAGGTAACTGCCCTTCTGAATTTTAATACAGATAACTTTCCCTGTTTTGTATTTTATGTAAAGTCATACCATATACAGTACTGATCTCAAGAAAGAAGTTTTTAGCATCTTAATATTAAATACAATAAATCATGTAATTTTTTGGTAGATTTTAAAAATCAAATTTAGAAACTTCCCTTCTACTATTTCTAGTTTATGAATTTTTATCATGAATATATGTTGAATTTTGTCAAATGTTTTATTTTATTGAGATAATCTGCTGTTTTTCCTGTTAATATAGTGAATCACATTGATTTATTTTTTCTAATGTTGAATCAACCTTTCATTTCTAGAGTAAAAACTATTGGTCATATTGTATTTTCCTTTTTATATAACACTTGTTTCCATTTTCTAAAATTTTGCTAAACATTTGCATTTGTGCTTATAAGAGAGAGTTGATCTGTCATTTTAATAGTAAATTTTATTAATTAAATAGATCTTGTACCAATCAAAATTTCTTTTGTCAGTTGGGATAAGTAATATTTTTATTTAAATTACCAAGTATGCTCATGTAATTTTGAATAATATCTTCTTCTTATAATTTGATCTACAGGATCTGTAGTCATGTTCCCCTTTTCAATCCTGATATTGATAATTTACTTTTAGTTCCCAATTTTGCTAGGAATTTATGAATTTTATAAATTTTCTCAAGGACCTAACTTTTCGGTTTCATTTTTTCCTATTGTATGTTTGTGAGTTTTTAAAATCTTAATGATAAGTGCTCTTATCTTTATTATTTATTTTCACTTACTCTCCTTAAGTTTGATTTGATGGGCTCTTTACTCATTTCTTGAGATGGAAATTTAAATCATTGATTTCCTGAATTTGCCCATTTCTCTTCATTTAGAGTTATAATTACACACTAAGCAGCATATTAGTTGCATGCTACAAGGTTTAATGTATCTATCACAGTGTAGTTCAAAATACTTAATTTCAATTTTATTCTTTGATGCCTGAATTATTTATAAATCTATAATTACTAGGTAGTTAACACTTTCCTAATCATCTTTTTATGTTTTTTATTTCCATAGGTTTTGGGGAACAGGTGGTGTTTGGTTACATGAGTAGGTTCTCCAGTGCCATCCAGGTTTTTTATAGATGGCTTTTGTTACATTAAGGTATGTCCCTGTATGCAGATTTTGCTGAGGGTTTTAATCATACAAGCATGCTGGATTTTGTCAAATGCTGCTTCTGCATCTATTGGGATGATCATGTGATTTTTGTTTTTAATTCAGTTTATGTGGTGAATCACCTTTATTGACTTGCATATATTAAACCATCCCTACATTCCTAGTATGAAACCCACTTGATCATGGTGAATTATCTTTTTGATATACTGTTGGATTTGGTTACCTAGTATTTTGCTAAAGATTTTCACATCTGTATTCATCAAGGATATTGGTCTGTAGTTTTTTTTGTTATGTTCTTTCCTGGTTTTGATATTAGGTGATGCTGGCTTCATAGAATGATTTAGGGAGTATTTCTTCTTTCTCTATCTTGTGGAATAGTGTCAATGGAATTGGTACCAATTCTTCTTTGAATGTCTGATAGAATTCAGCTGTGAATCCAGCTGGTCCTGGACTTTTGTTTGTTGGCAATTTGTGTATTACCGTTTGAATCTCACTGCTTGTTACTGGTCTGTTCAGGGTTTCTGATTATTCCTGGCTTAAGCTAGGAGGGTTGTATATTTCCAGGAATTTATCCATCTCCTCTAGGTTTGCTAGTTTATGTGCATAAAGGTGTTCATAGTAGCCTTGAGTGATCTTTTGTATTTTTGTGTTGGTTGTATTATCTCCTGTTTTGTTCCTAATTGAGCTTGTTTGAATCTTCTCTCTTCTTTTCTTAGTTAATCTTGCTAATGGTCTATCAATTTTATTTATCTTTTCAAAAAACCAGCTTTTTATTTCATTTATCCTTTGTTGGGTTTTTTGTTGTTTCAATTTCATTTAGCTCTGCTCTGCTCTTGGTTATTTCTTTGCTTCTGCTGGGTTTGGGTTTGGTTTGTTCTTGTTTCTCTAGTTATTTGAGGTGTGGACTTAGATTGTCTCTTTGTGTTCTTTCAGACTTTTTGATATGGGCATTTAATGCTATGAACTTTCCTTTTAGCACTGCCTTTACAGTGTCTCAGAGGTTTTGATATGTTATGTCATTATTATCATCCAGTTCAAATAATTTTTAAATTTTCATCTTGATTTCATTGTTGACCCAATGATCATTCAGGAGTAGATTATTTAATTTCCATGTATTTGAATGGTTTTGAAGGTTCTTTTTGGAGTTGATTTCCAATTTTATTCCACTGTAGTCAGAGAGAGTACTTGGTATAATTTCAATTTGCTTAAATTTATTGAGACTTGTTTTGTGACCTATCATATGGGTCAATCTTGGAGAATGTTCCATGTGCTGATTCTGCATTTGTTGGATAGAATGTTCTGTAAATATCTGTTAAGTCTATTTGCTCTGGGGTATAGTTTAAATCCATTGTTTCTTTGTTTACTTTCTATCTTGACGACCTGTCCAGTGCTGTCAGTAGAGTGCTGAAGTCCCCCACTATTATTTTGTTGCTGTCTATCTCATTTCTTAGGTCTAGTAGTTCCTGTTTTATAAATTTGGGAGCTCCAATGTTAGGTGCACATATATTTAGGATTGTGATACTTCCTGTTGGACAAGGCCTTTTATCCTTATATAATGTTCCTCTTTATCTTTTTTACTGCTGTTGCTTTAATGTTTGCTTTGCCTGATACAAGAATAGCTACTCCTGCTCACTTTTGGTGTCTGTCTGCATGAAGTGTCTTTTTCCACTCCTTTACCTTTAGTTTATGTAGTCCTTATGCAGGTAGATCTCTTAAAGGCAGCAGATACTTGATTGACGATTTCTTATCCATTCTGCCACTCTGTATCTTTTAAGTAGAATATTCAGGCCATTTACATTCAAGGTTAGTATTGAGATGTGAGGTACTATTCTGTTTATCATGCTATTTGTTGCCTGAATACCTTGGTTTTTTAATTTTAGTATTTATTTATTGTGTTGTTTTACAGGTCATGTTAGATTTATGCTTTAAGGAGGTTCTATTTTGATGTATTTTGATATTTTGAGGATTTGTTTCCAGATTTAGAACCATTTTAAGCAGTTCTTATAATGCTGACTTGGTAGTGATATATTCCCTCAGCATTTTCTTTGTCTGAAAAAGACTGTATCTTTCCTTCATTTATGAAGCTTGGGTTAGCTAGATACAAAATTCTTGCCTGATAATTGTTTTGTTTAAGGAGGCTGAAGATAGGGCCCCAATCCCTTCTAGATTGTCTGGTTGCTGCTGATAAATCTCCTATTAATCTGATAGGTTTTCCTTTATAGATTACCTTATGATTTTGACTCACAGCTCTTAATATTTTTATTCTTTGACTTTAGATAACCTAATGACTGTGTGCCTAGGTTATTATCTTTTTGTGATGAATTTCCCAGGTGTTCTTTGAGCTTCTTGTATTTGAATGTCTCGATCTCTAGCAAGGTGGGGGAAGTTTTCCTTGGTTATTCCCCCAAATATGTTTCCCAAACTTGTCTCTTCTTCCTCAATAATGCCAGTTATTTTTAGATTTGGTCATTTAACATAATGAACTTTTTGGAGGCTTTGTTCATTTTCTAAAATTATTTTTTCTTTGTCTTTGTTGGATTGGATTATTTCAAAATCCTTGTCTTTGAGCCCTGAAGTTCTTTCTTCTGCTTGTTTGATTCTGTTGCTGAGATTTTCCAGTGTATTTTGCATTTCTGTGTGTCCTTGATTTCCTGAAGTTGTGATTGTTTTTTATTTAAGCTATTTCACTAAAGATTTCTCCCCTCATATATTGTATCTTTTTTAAACAATTTCATTAAATTGGACTTCACCTTTCGGTAGTGCTTCCTTGATTAGCTTAATAATCAAACTTCTGAATTCTCTTTCTAGCAAATCAGGGATTTCTTCTGGGTTCTAACCCATTGCTGGTAAGCTAGTGTGATTTTTTTTTCAGGATGTTAAAGAATGTCATTTTGTTATGTTACCAGAATTGGTTTTCTGGTTCTTTCTCATTTGGGTAGGCTATGTGATAGGGAAGATCTGGGGCTCAAGGGCTTCTGTTCGGATTCTTTTGTCCCAGAGGGTGCTCCCTTGATGTAGTACTCTCCCTCTTTTCCTAGGGATGTGGCTTCCTGAGAGCCAAACTGTAGTGATTGTTATTTCTCTTCTGGACTAGCTACCCAGCGGGGCTACCAGGTTCTAGGTTGGTACTGGGGGGTGTCTTCTGGTCTCTAAGCCATTGATAGCAATACCTGCTCTAGTGGAGGTGGCAGGGGAGTGAAATGGACTCTGTGACAGTCCTTGGTTGTATTATTATTGTTTATTGCACTAATTTTGTGCTGGTTGGCCTCCTGCCAAGAGGTGATACTTTCAAGAGAGCATCAGCTGGCTGAGCATGATGGATTACATCTGTAATCTGAGCACTTTCAAAGGCTAAGGCAGGAGGATCACTTGAGGTCAGGAGTTCAAGACCAGCCTGGTCAACATGGTGAAACCCTGTCTCTACTAAAAATCCAAAACAAATTATCTGGGCATTGTGGTGGCACCTGTAATCTCAGCTTCTTGGGAGGCTGAGGCAGGAGAATTGCTTGAACCCAGGATATGGAAGTTCCAGTGAGCCAAGATCATCCCACTGCACTTCAGCCTGGGTAATAGCTAGAACATCTGTGGCTTTGTTTCTATTATTTGTCTTTTCTCCTGATTACCAACCATACTTTCTTATTTGTTCACAATGTATTTTAAAGTATACCAGACTTTGTGTTTAAAAAAAACAACAACTATATAGAGGCTCCAGATGATATTATTTTCTACCAAATATGGCTCTTTCTTTCCTTTGTTAGATAAGAAGAACCAGAAGCTGATTACAGTGGTAAATTCAGTTGAGTTCTTGTTCCTTGTGTGGCCCTTTGGGCTCTTGATTAAGGGCCTGACAGGTATAAATTGTCTCATCCTTGGGATACCGTGGAATATAGAGCTTTGCATTTCAGAGGTCCCCAGACCAACTCTCCAGTTTCCTGCCTCAGGACTTCAAAACATAACAAATGTGTTGAGGGGAGACTGGATATGTGCTTTAGAATCTTTAGAATGGTTTATTTCCCCAGAAACTCTTTTTTTTCTAAGCACTGAGCAATGGAAAGGGATTGTACTCTTTTTGAAGTTTTGACCTAAGTCCTTAAACATGGTGCTTATTTTTATATGACAACTTCACTATTCTGTAGCACTGAGTTATTTAATCAAAAACTAATTTAGGTGTTGTTATGAAGGTCTTTTGTAGCTGTGATTAACATCTATAATCAGACAACTTTAAATGAAAGATAATGCCCTAAGTAATGTGGGTAGGCCTCATTCAATCAGTTGAAAAGCCATAAAAGCAAAAACAGATTTTCCAGAGGAAAAAAAAATCTGTCTCAAGACTGCAGCATTGAACCTTGCCTGAGTTTCTAGCCTACTGACTTGCCTTTAAAATGTCAGACTTTCTAGTCCCCAGAGTCACGTGAGCCTATCCCTTGATATTGTTTCCTCTCTATTTCTGTCAGTAAGTATAGATGAATAGTTATGAACAAGGTACCATTTTATACATGCACATACATACACCCCCTGACACTTGTTCCTCATTATCCATGAGGAATTGGCTCCAGGACATCACCACCTGGCTCCCCAAGATACCAAAATCCATGGATGCTTACTCAAGTCCCTTATATAAAATGGTATAGTATTTACATATAACCAATATGTATCCTTCTGTATAATTTAAATCATCTCTAGATAACTTATAATACATCAGGCAATGTAAATGCTCTCACATTCATTACAGAAACAAACATCTATTTTTTACAAATATTTGAAAGAGAACGATTTTTAATTTTTAATTCCAGTCTTGTAAGAGCACTAAAATCTTTGCTAGTGTCTGTTCCCCCAGCAGAGATTTACTTGCTTGGCAAAGATCGATCACGCACTCAATCCATGATTTCCAGACTATCTGGGAAATCTCTATTACTCTTGTGTTTTAGCTCATACTTCCCCAGCTCTCAGAGGCTTTTAAAGGTATGATTTTTAGAATATATTTGTAATTTTCTGATTGTTGAACTGCCATAATCTATAGCTTTCTGGAATTAGTAGCAAGAAAATACCTTTAGCAATGAAAATATTAAGGGCATTATCTCAGAATAGAGAAAAATATTTCCAAAGAAAAGAAAAATCAGTTATTTTATACCGACATATACATTATGTTATCTTTATCTCATCTCTGTATACCAGTAAAATCGTGGGGCTTTGTATTTATTTGGGCTTAATTGTTCTGCTAGAACCAAAAACTCCTTGAAGCAGGAAAGTCACTTCATGATGTGACAGAAGCTCAAAAATTAGTGAAGTGGGAAATATGGGTGAGTAGTTATGAACAAGATATCACAACAAAATCTGAAGTCTTAGTTCTGAAGTTCAGTCATTCACCCGTCAAGGAAGGTGTTACAAACATTGGGAGTTGCCAGTGAAAGGGCAGGGAGTCATGAAAATGGAGCATTTAGGATATTGTGAATGTATCAGTACAATTTTACCATAGGCTGAGGATGGAAGAGCATTGGAAGATAAGGCTGGAAAAGGGGTAGAGGTAATGAAAGAAGTTTAGATCCCAAAGTCACTCGACTGCTATGAAACTTTTTATGGCAAATAAGGGGAGACATTTGAGGGATTTTCAACAGCCATGTGACACAATCTCATCTACATCTTTTATGGTGTATGCACTACTTACAACCTTTCCAAAAGAGAACTGCACTTAAGTACAAGGGTTTATTATAAAATTACTAATGCATTATTCCTTCCCCAACCTTGCTAAGGTATGTCTCTTTCCAACTCCATTTTCAATTACTTCTGGCGGCTTGCAGGAGTATTTACACCACAGAAATTGATATTCACTACAAATTGTGGTTCTTTTTTTTCTTCTGGAGAGCAAGCTGTTAAATACTTATCATCACATTACTGCCTGCAGGCAACAGTGTTGAGACGGCAGCGGATATGGGGCTGCTGTTTTGTTAGGGAGCCTTCAGATGAGGGTCAGTGAATCCCCTAAATGACCACCAATGCCTGGGCATTGCTTGGAGCTGAGTCTGGTCCAGCATCTTAAGAAACGTAAGAAGCTGAATTTTCCTTCTCACTACTTCCCTGTCTACCATCATGATAATCACCATAAAGAAGTAGGGTAAGCATAAGAGAATAGCCACTCCTCTGTTTCACTACCTCCAAACTGCTGGAGCCAACTGTCTAAACTGCCCTCAGGCCAGAGGGAGTGCTATAATATTTACAATGGATGAAACCAAGTCTTAATGCCAGAATGAAGCTGCTTTATCAACTGAAATTATAGAAAAATTAATAAGACTAATAGGACTAACATGTTGATTGGTGGCCATTATTCAGGAAAAAAATAATTTTCTTTTTTTTTTTTTTTGTTTGATGGAGTCTTGCTCTGTCACCAGGCTGGAGTGCTGTGGTGCAGTCTTGGCTCACTGCAACGTCTGCCTCCTGTGCTCAAGCGATTCTCCTGCCTCAGTCTCTCTATTAGCTGGGACTACAGGGACATGCCACCACACCCAGATGATTTTTTTGTATTTTTAGTAGAGATGGGGTTTCACCATGTTGGCCAGGATGGTCTCAATCTCTTGACCTCGTGATCCACCCGCCTGTGTCTCCCAAACTGCTGGTATTACAGGCGTGAGCCACCGTGCCCGGCCAGTAAATCTCATTTTCATGCCAAAGTAGTTGAGATGTCTTATATGATTGAAGAGGAATAAATCCGTGATTTAGAGCCCTAGACATCCATAATTAAGGGTGATCCAAGTTAACTAGAATATGGAAATACTTCATCAATAATCTGAAAGGGGTTTTAAGAGAAGAGTGTTTACTGAGAGGAGGTTTGATGGATGACACAGTGAGCTAAACTGCTTTCCCAAGGGGGTGTTCCCTCAGATTCCTGGACAGATTTGTGCTATAATTATTCCACAATAGATTGCTACAAATGCTCATTTGATTTTTCTGGATTTGTAGTGAATAAATGAAAATAGGAAGGTCATCCATTTAATTTGTAAATATCTAGGACTGAGAATCCAGTTTGTGAATTCACTCTATATCCTTTGTCTTTATGTCTGTACATACCTGCCGCCAATCAGTTCCAAAAAGGAAACTTGTTCAGAGAGAAGAAGGAAAAATTCAAATTTACCTTTTTATTGTAGCAATTCACTAGCTCTGATAAATGTTTGGTGGGAGGACAGGTTGAAAAGTTGTACTTAAATTGAGTTTTAAGAAGTTATTTGTTGATTTTCTTTACCTAACTGTATTATACCTCAATATGAATCACTAAAAACAGCAGAAATTGGTAGACGACATAATTACAATAAAGAATATGTGTTTTGTAGCCTCCATGGGCTGATTATTTTTAATTTCATCAAATTTTAACAAAGGCTTTGTTGAAGTAAGTGCTATTATCCTGTATTATAGTAAATTTGAAAAAAATGAGGCTCAGAAAGGTAATATGATTTGAACAAAGTCACAGAATAAATGGTAGAGTCTATTTTACACCTCAGTTTCAAATCCAATGGTTTTCCCACTATACCAAAGCCAGATATTCTGGCTTTGATATCTTGATATTCTGACTTGTATTCATATTAATTGTATTATTGGTCATGGTAGGAATATTCATGAATACATACCAACTGTTTAGTAAGGGAACAATTTTAAATTTTAAAACAATTTAAAAAGCTTATTAGAAATGACCAATTTAGTTTTATAAGGAACAGGTCATCCTGAAATAAGTCACTGGATTTTTCTAGGATATGGTTTCCATAGTGACCTTGGAAAGACTGGCATGATACACTTGGAATTCTAAAAACGTTTTGGTAACATCGCAGAGATGATTAGCTCAGATCTTGGACTGTGGGTAAAGTACCTTATTAGATAGAAACCAGGCTCAAAACAGCAAGTGAAAGGACACAATTTTCTGTCTGGAAAGTAGGGAGAAGCAGAACGCTCAAGCGTCAGACTGGGTGTTATAATTTGTGATTCACAGTAATGTTTAGAATTGTAAATGCAATGTTTCTGGTGGGTTGACAATATATAAATTACAAAAAAATATCTACCCAAATTCAAAAGAGTTCACTTTAATACACCTTCAATAATTATTATAATTAATCTAATCCCTTTTGCAAAAGATAATGGGCTAATTGGCTAGATAAGTGTCTGGATGTACAGACAAGTTCAGAGTAATCCCCATAGGAAGAAAGTACAAGAAACACTGAGCCCTTCAATTTTTTTTTTAAGAGAGTAATAAATAATAAATATGTAGGAAAGAAAAATAAGATAGATTTAAATAGAAATATATGCAACTCAATGTCAAAAGAAACACCTGAATTGCCCTCTAATTTTTTTTAATTGTATTTTAGGCTTTGGGGTACATGTGAAGAACATGCAAGATTGTTGCATAGGTACACACATGGCAGTGTGATTTGCTGCCTTCTGCCCCTTCACCTATACCTGGCATTTCTCCCCATGCTATCTCTTCCCAACTCCCCACCCCCCACTGTCCCTCCCCTATTTCCCCCCAACAGATCCCAGTGTGTAGTGCTCCCCTCCCTGTGTCCATGTGTTCTCATTGTTCAACACCTGCCTATGAGTGAGAACATGCAGTGTTTGATTTTCTGCTCTTGTGTCAGTTTGCTGAGAATGATTGTTTCCGGGTTCATCAATGTCCCTACAAAGGACACGAACTCATCGTTTTTGATGGCTGCATAATATTCCATGGTGTATATGTGCCACATTTTCCCTGTCCAGTCTATCATCAATGGGCATTTGGGTTGGCTCCAGGTCTTTGCTATTGTAAACAGTGCTGCAATGAACATTCGTGTGCATGTGTCCTTATAGTAGAATTATTTATAATCCTTTGGATATATACCCAGTAATGGGATTGCTGGGTCAAATGGAATTTCTATTTCTAGGTCCTTGAGTAATCACCACACTGTCTTCCACAATGGTTCAACTAATTTACACTCCCACCAACAGTGTAAAAGTGTTCCTATTTCTCTACATCCTCTCCAGCATCTGTTGTCTCCAGATTTTTTAATGATCGCCCTTCTAACTGGCATGAGATGGTATCTCAATGTAGTTTTGATTAGCATTTCTCTAATGACCAGTGATGATGAGCATTTTTTCATAGGTTTGTTGGCCTCATGTATGTCGTCTTTTGTAAAGTGTCTGTTCATATGCTTTACCCACTTTTGAATGGGCTTGTTTTTTTCTTGTAAATCTGTTTTAGTTCTTTGTAAATTCTGGATATCAGCCCTTTGTTAGATAGGTAGACTGCAAAAATTTTTTCCTATTCTGTTGGTTGCCGATTCACTCTAATGACTGTTTCTTTTGCTGTGCAGAAGCTGTGGAGTTTGATTAGGTCCCATTTGTCTATTTTGGCTTTTGTTGCCAATGCTTTTGGTGTTTTGGTCATGAAGTCCTTGCTTACGCCTATATCCTGAATGGTTTTGCGTAGATTTTCTTCTAGGGTTTTTATGGTGTTAGGTCTTAAGTCTTTAATCCATCTGGAGTTAATTTTAGTGTAAGGTGTCAGGAAGGGGTCCACTTTCTGCTTTCCGCACATGGCCAGCCAGTTTTCCCAACACCATTTATTAAACAAGGAATCCTTTCCCCATTGCTTGTTTTTGTCAGGTTTGTCAAAGATTGGATGGTTGTGGATGTGTTGTGTTGCCTCCGAGGCCTCTGTTCTGTTCCATTGGTCTATATGTTGCCATTTATTTTTTAATCTTTGTTAACCATTCTGCATTGACCAAAATGTGACACAGAGATACAAAGTGAGCATATACTGTTAGAAATATGGTAGCAGTAGACTTGTGTCAGGGTTGCCACAAACTTTCAACTTGTAAAAAATGCAGTGTCTGAGAAGCATAATAAAGGGAAGTGTAATAAAGCAAGGCGTGCTGTAAATGAAATCATACAATATTTGACCCTTTGTGTCTGGCTTCTTCCACAGCATAATGCTTTTGAGGTTCATCCATGTTTTAACGTGTAATGGTATTTCGTTTTTTATAGATGAATAATATTCCATTGTGTTTATATACCTCATTTCATTTCTGATTTCATCCCTTGATGGATATTTGGGTTGTTTCTACCTTTTGTCTCTTGGGAATAGTGCTGTTATAAACATTCATGTACAACAATTTGTTTGAATACTGTTTTCAATTCTTTCTGGGTATATATCTAGGAGTGAAATTGTGGGACTATATGGTAATTCTATGTTTAACTTTTTGAGGAACGACCAGGATGTTTTTCACAATGGCTGAACCATTTAACATTTTCCAGCATCAATGTCTGAGAGGTTTCTCATACATACATAATTTCTCTACATCCTCACCCCATCTTGTTATTTTCTGTTTTAGTATTATTATTACTATTACTGGTATCTTACTGAGTGAGAAGTGGTATCTCATTGTGGTTTTGAATAGCATTTCCCTAATGACTAATTCTTGTTGGCCAATTCTGTATTTTATTTTAAGAAATGTCTATTTAACTCCTTCACCCATTTTCTGAAATTGCGTTGTCTTGCTCTTCTTGAGTTGTAAGAGTTCTTCAGATATTCTGAATACTAGATCCTTATGGTATACATGATTTGAAAATATTTTCTCCCATTTTGTAGGCTGTCTTTTCACTTTCTTGATAATGTCCTTTGATGCACAAAGGTTTTTAATTTTGATGAAGGTCAATTTACTTATTTTTTCTTTTGTTGTTCATGCTTTTCATGTCATATATAAAAATCTATTGCCAAATCTAAGTCATAAAGATTTACCTCTGTTTTATTCTAAGAGCTTTATCGGTTTTGTCTGTGTGTGTGTGTGTGTGTGTGTGTGTGTGTGTGTGTGTGTATTTATCTTTTAAGCATGTAATTTTTATTAGGCATGAGTAGTACTGGTCATAATAATACAAGGAGAATAATATAATGAGCCAGGCATTTACACAGTATATATTTTTTATAAATTTTTTAATTTTATTATTATTGTAGGAATCCTTTTTTTTCCCCCTTCAGCTCTCTTTCTTTTTTCTTTTAATTCCATTTTAGGTTTTGGGGTACATGTGAAGAACATGTAAGATTGTTGCATAGGTACACACATGGCAGTGTGATTTGCTGCCTTCTTCCCCTTCACCTATATCTGGCATTTCTCCCCATGCTCTCTCTCCCCAACTCCCCGCCCCCCGCTGTCACTCCCCTATTACCGCCAACAGACGCCAGTGTGTAGTGCTCCCCTCCCTGTGTCCATGTGTTCTCATTGTTCAACACCCACCTATGAGTGAGAACATGCGGTGTTTGATTTTCTGTTCTTGTGTCAGTTTGCTGAGAATGATGGTTTCCAGGTTTATCCATGTCCCTACAAGGGACACAAAGTCATTGTTTTTGATGGCTGCATAATATTTCATACTGTATATGTGCCACATTTTCCCTGTCCAGTCTATCATCAATGGGCATTTGGGTTGGCTCCAGGTCTTTGCTATTGTAAACTGCTGTAGTGAACATGCGTGTGCATGTGTCCTTATAGTAGAATGATTTATAATCCTTTGGATATATACTCAGTAATGGGATTGCTGGGTCAAATGGAATTTCTATTTCTAAGTCCTTGAGTAATCACCACACCGTCTTCCACAATGGTTGAACTAATTTACACTCCCACCAACAGTGTAAAAGTGTTCCTATTTCTCCACATCCTCTCCAGCATCTGTTGTCTCCAGATTTTTTAATGATCGCCATTCTAACTGGCATGAGATGGTATCTCAATGTAGTTTTGATTAGCATTTCTCTAATGACCAGTGATGATGAGCATTTTTTCATAGGTTTGTTGGCCTCATGTATGTCTTCTTTTGTAAAGTGTCTGTTTATATGCTTTGCCCACTTTTGAATAGGCTTGTTTGTTTTTTTCTTGTAAATCTGTTTTTAGTTCTTTGCAAATTCTGGATATCAGCCCTTTGTCAGATGGGTAGACTGCAAAAATTTTTTCCCATTCTGTTGGTTGCAGATTCACTCTAATGACTGTTTCTTTTGCTGTGCAGAAGCTGTGGAGTATGATTAGGTCCCATTTGTCTATTTTGGCTTTTGTTGCCAAAGCTTTTGGTGTTTTAGTCATGAAGTCCTTGCCTACGCCTCTGTCCTGAATGGTGTCGTCCATATATTTATGCTATTGATCCATTGTGAGTAAAAATGCTGTATATGATGTGGGGTAGGGGTTCAAGTTCATTCTTTGATGTGGAAATCCAGTTGCCCAGAATCATCTTTTATTAAAAAAATCAATTGAAAATAATAGATGATGTATGATTTTTTTTCTGGATGCTTAATTTTATTACATTGGTCTATATGTCTATTCTTATGCCAGTACTATACTCTTTTGATTAATATAGCTTTGTGGTAAGTTTTGAAATCAAAAAAATGTGAGTCTTCCAACTTTTTTTTTCCCCATTTATTTTATTGCATTTTAGGTTTTGGGGTACAT
>NW_022436943.1:5183960-5203563 GCF_009761245.1 Sapajus apella | reverse complement strand
ATGTACCCCAAAACCTAAAATGCAATAAAATAAATGGGGAAAAAAAATGTTGGAAGACTCACATTTTTTTGATTTCAAAACTTACCACAAAGCTATATTAATCAAAAGAGTATAGTACTGGCATAAGAATAGACATATAGACCAATGTAATAAAATTAAGTATCCAGAAAAAAAATCATACATCATCTATTATTTTCAATTGATTTTTTTTTATAAAAGATGATTCTGGGCAACTGGATTTCCACATCAAAGAATGAACTTGAACCCCTACCCCACATCATATACAGCATTTTTACTCACAATGGATCAATAGCATAAATATATGGACGATACCATTCAGGACAGAGGCGTAGGCAAGGACTTCATGACTAAAACACCAAAAGCTTTGGCAACAAAAGCCAAAATAGACAAATGGGACCTAATCATACTCCACAGCTTCTGCACAGCAAAAGAAACAGTCATTAGAGTGAATCAGCAACCAACAGAATGGGAAAAAATTTTTGCAGTCTACCCATCTGACAAAGGGCTGATATCCAGAATTTACAAAGAACTAAAACAGATTTATAAGAAAAAAACTAACAAGCGCATTCAAAACTGGGCAAAGGATATGAACATACACTTTACAAAAGAAGACATACATGAGGCCAACAAACCTATGAAAAAATGCTCATCATCACTGGTCATCAGAGAAATGCAAATCAAAACAACATTGAGAAACCATCTCACGCCAGTTAGAATGGCGATCATTAAAAAATCTAGAGACAACAGATGCTGGAGAGGATGTGGAGAAATAGGAACACTTTTACACTGTTGGTGGGAGTGTAAATTAGTTGAACCATTGTGGAAGACGGTGTGGCAATTCCTCAAGGACCTAGAAATAGAAATTCCATTTGACCCAGCAATCCCATTACTGGGTATATATTCAAAGGATTACAAATCGTTCTACTATAAGGACACGTGCACACAAATGTTCATTGCAGCACTGTTTACAATAGCAAAGACCTGGAACCAACCCAAATGCCCATCGATGATAGACTGGATAGGGAAAATGTGGCACATATACACCATGGAATATTATGCAGCTATCAAAAACAATGAGTATGTGTCCTTTGTAGGGACATGGACGAACCTGGATACCATCATTTTCAGCAAACTGACAGAAGAGCAGAAGATCAAACACAGCATGTTCTCACTCATAGGTGGGTGTTGAACAATGAGAACACATGGACACAGGGAGGGGAGCACTACACAGTGGGGTCAGTTTGGGGGATATAGGGGAGGGACGGTGTGGGATGGGGAGCTGGGGAGAGATAGCAAGGGGAAATGCCAGATGTAGGTGATGGGTAGGAAGGCAGCTAATCACACTGCCACGTGTGTACCCATGCAACAGTTTTGCGTGTTCTTCACATGTACCCCAAAACCTAAAATGCAATAAAATAAATAAATGGGGGGGAAAAAAAAAGAACTTTCAACCCAGAATTTCATATCCAGCCAAACTAAGCTTCATAAGTGAAGGAAAAATAAAATCCTTTATCAACAAGCAATTACTCAGAAATTTCATCACCACCAGGCCTGCTTTACAAGAGCTCCTGAAAGAGGCACTAAACATAGAAAGGAATAACCTGTACCAGCCGCTGCAAAAACATACCAAATGATAAAGAGCATCAACACAATGAAGCAACTGCATCAAGTAATGGGCAAAACAGCCAGCTAGCATCAAAATGGCAGGATCAAATTCACACGTGACAATATTAACCTTAAATGTAAATGGGCTAAATGCCCCAATCAAAAGACACAGAATGGCAAACTGGATAAAAAGACAAAACCCATCATTGTGCTGTATCCAGGAAACCCATCTCACATGCAATGAAACACAAAGGCTCAAAATAAAGAGATGGAGGAAGATTTACCAAGCCAATGGAGAGCAAAAAAAAAAAAAAAAAAACCAGGAGTTGCAATTCTCGTCTCTGATAAAATAAACTTTAAACCAACAAAGACCAAAAGAGACAAAGCAGGAAATTACATAATGGTAAAAGGATCAATGCAACAAGAAGAGTTAATGATCCTAAATATATACACACCCATTACAGGGGCACCCAGATACATAAGGCTAGTTCTTAATGACTTACAAAGAGACTTCAACTCCCACACAATAATAGTGGGAGACTTTAACACCCCTTTTTCAATATTAGACAGATCAACGAGACAGAAAATTAACAAGGATATCCAGGACTTGAACTCAGACCTGGACCAAGCAAACTTAATACACATTTGCAGAACTCTCCACCCCAAATTGACAGAATATACAATCTTCTCAGCACCACCTCACACCTACTCTATGATTGACCACATAATTGGAAATAAATCACTCCTCAGGAAATGCAAAAGAATGGAAATCATAACAAATAGTCTTTCAGACCACAGTGCAATCAAGTTAGAACTCAGAATTCAGAATCTAAGTTAGAACCACACAGCTTCTTGAACAACTGGCTCTTGAATGTTGACTGGATAAACAATGAAATGAGGGCAGAAATAAAGATGTTCTTTGAAACCAACAAGAACGAAGACACAACATACCAGAATCACTGGGACACATTTAAAGCAGTCTCTAGGGGAAAATATATAGCAATAAATACCAACATGAGAAGCAAGGAGAGATATAAAATCAACACCCTATTGTCAAAATTGGAAGAGCTAGAGGAGCAAGATCAAAAAGACTCAAAACATAGCAGAAGACAAGAAATAACTAAGATCAGAGCAGTACTGAAGGAGATAGAGACACAAAACCCCTTTCAAAAAATCAATAAATCCAGGAGCTGGTTTTTCAGAAAGATCAACAAAATAGACCAATAGCCAGATTAATAAAAAAGAAAAGAGAGAATAACCTAATAGATGCAATAAAAAACGATAAAGGGGATATCACCAAAGATTCCACAGAAATTCAAACCATCATCAGAGAGCAATACAAACAACTCTATGCAAATAAATTAGTAAACCTGGAAGAAATGGATAAATTCCTGGACACTTGAATCCTCCCAAGCCCAAACCAGGAAGAAGTCGAAACCCTGAATAAACCAATAACAAGGTCTGAAGTTGAGGCAGCAATTAAGAGCCTACCACCCCAAAAAAGTCCAGGTCCAGATGGGTTCACAGCCTAATTCTACCAGACATACAAAGAGGAGCTGGTACCATTCCTTCTGAAACTATTCCAAACAATCCAAAAAGAAGGAATCCTTCCCAACTCATTTTATGAGACCAATATCATTCTGATACCAAAACCCGGCAGAGACTCAGCAGGAAAATAAAACTTCAGGCTAATATCCATGATGAACATAGATGCAGAAATCTTCAATAGAATACTGGCAAACCGATTCCAACAGCATATCAAAAAGCTTATCCACCATGATCATGTAGGCTTCATCCTGGGGATGCAAGGCTGGCTCAACGTATGCAAGTCTGTAAATGTAATTCACCACAGAAACAGAACCAAAGACAAAAAACACATGATTATCTCAACTGATGCAGAGAAGGCCTTCAACAAAATTCAATAGCCCTTTATGCCAAAAACCCACAATAAACTAGGTATTGACAGAACATATCTCAAAAATAATAAAAGCTATTTACAACAAACCAACAGCCAATATCATACTGAATGGGCAAAAACTGGAAGCATTCCCTTTGAAATCTGGCACTAGGCAAGGATGCCCTCTCTCACCACTCATATTCAATATAGTATTGGAAGTTCTAGGCAGAGTAATCGGGCAAGAAAAAGAAATAAAGCGTATTCAAATAGGAAAGGAGGAAGTCAAATGGTCTCTATTTGCAGACGACATCATTGTATATCTAGAAGACCTCATTGTCTCAGCCCAAAATCTCCTGAAACTGATAAGCAACTTCAGCAAAGTCTCAAGATACAAAATCAACGTGCAAAAATCACAAGCATTCCTATACACCAATAACAGACTCAAAGAGAGCAAAATCAAGAACGAGCTGCCATCCACAATTGCTACAAAGAGAATAAAATACCTAGAAATACAACTAACAATGAAATTAAAGGACTTTTTCAAGAACTACAAACCACTGATCAATGAAATAAGAGAGGACACAAACAGATGGAGAAATATTCCATGCTCATGGTTAGGAAGAATCAATATCGTGAAAATGGCCATACTGCCCAAAGTAGTTTACAGATTCAATGCTATCCGCATCAAGCTACCAATGACCTTCTTCACAGAATTGGAAAAAGCCACCTTAAACTTTATATGGAACCAAAAGAGAGCCCGCATAGCCAAGTCAATTCTAAGCACAAAGAACAAAGCTGGAGGCATCACATTACCGGACTTCAAACTATACTACAAAGCTACAATATTCAAAACAGCATGGTACTGGTACCAAAACAGAGATATAGACCAATGGAACAGAACAGAGGCCTCGGAAGCAACACAACATATCCACAACCATCCAATCTTTGACAAACCTGACAAAAACAGGCAATGGGGAAAGGAGTCCCTGTTTAATAAATGGTGTTGGGAAAACTGGCTAGCCATGTGCAAAAAGCAGAAAGTGGACCCCTTCCTGACACCTTACACTAAAATTAACTCCAGATGGATTCAAGACTTAAACATAAGACCTAACACCATAAAAACCCTAGAAGAAAATCTACACAAAACCATTCAGGACATAGGTGTAGGCAAGGACTTCATGACCAAAACACCAAAAGCATTGACAACAAAAGCCAAAATAGACAAATGGGACCTAATCAAACTCCAAAGCTTCAGCACAGCAAAAGAAAGAGTCATTAAAGTGAATCAGCAACTAACAGAATGGGAAAAAAATTTTGCAGTTTACCCATCTGACAAAGGGCTGATATCCAGAATTTACAAAGAACTAAAACAGATTTACAAGAAAAAAACAAGCCCATTCAAAAGTGGGCAAAGGATATGAACAGAAACTTTACAAACGAAGATATACATTAGGCCAACAAACCTATGAAAAAATGCTCATCATCACTGGTCATTGGAGAAATGCTAATCAAAACTACATTGATGTACCATTTCATGCCAGTTAGAATGGCAATCATTAAAAACTCTGCAGACAGTTGCTGGAGAGGATGTGGAGAAATAGGAACACTTTTACACTGTTGGTGGGAGTGTAAATTAATTCAACCATTGTGGAAAACAGTGTGGCGATTTCTCAAGGACCTAGAAATAGAAATTCCATTTGACCCAGCAATCCCATTACTGGGTATATATCCAAAGGATTATAAATCATTCTACTATAAGGACACATGCACACGAATATTCATTGCAGCACTGTTTACAATAGCAAAGACCTGGAGCCAACCCAAATGCCCATTGATGATAGACTGGACAGGGAAAATGTGGCACATATACACCATGGAATACTATGCAGCCATAAAAAACTATGAGTTTGTGTCCTTTGTAGGTACATGGATGAAGCTGGAAGCCATCATTCTCAGCAAACTGACACAAGAACAGAAAATAAAACACCACATGTTCTCCCTCATAGTTGGGTGTTGAACAATGAGAACACATGTACACAGGGAGGGGAGCATCACACACTGTGGTCTGTTGGAGGGAACTAGGGGAGGGACAGTGTGGGATTGGGGACTTGGGGAGAGATAACATGGGGAGAAATGCCAGATATAGGTGAAGGGTAGGAAGGCAGCAAATCACACTGCCATGTGTGTACCTATGCAACAATCTTGCATGTTCTTCACATGTGCCCCAAAACCTAAAATGCAATAAAATAAATAGATTTTAAAAATTTTAAAAAAGGAACTAATGAATCAGAGCTTAAGACTAGATTATAGTTCTGGATATTGATACCAACATCATGTTTGGCTAATAAGCAACATTATACCATAAATAGTCAAGATGATGCATTACCAACAAACTTGTTGTAGAGATCAAATCTTCCACTGGTGGAAATATACCTCCATGAGTTCTTCTTGGCTGCATAGGATGACTGCGGTCCAATTTTCACCTTGATGTACAATCATAAAAATTCTTCCATCATCTCACTTCTCAGCCCACTACTTTAATTGGCCATCATGAGAACTTGAAAGATGCATTCCCAAATATTTAACAACCTAACCCAGAAAGAGTCAAGCAGTATAGTATGTTTCAGTTTGAATATACATTTGGAGTATAGGATTCTTAGAGAGAAAATTATCACAATGTTGGAAAGAATCTATTTTAGTATCTAGGAACAATTGGCATATGCTGCTAACACTATATGTTTTTAGTGGCTGATGTTGCTTAAGTACCTCTGGTTTTTCATGTGAATAGTTTATCTTCTATTAATACATCTTCAAAATAAACCCACTCTGTTTTACTTGCTGGCAATTTATTCTAGTTGTTCTCTCTGTCCTATCTGTTATATTAAATGAAAATATTGTTAATTTAGGTCTACTTGATCTCTTAATATACAATACAACAAAATGGATGTTGTATTCTTAAGGAGACCTTCATTCTATCCCTTATATGTTATTCACTTGGGCTTTGACAAATTTATTCTTTAGATAGAGGAAATCAATCTAAACTTCTCCAGAAAACATGCTTTTTTAACAGTAGAAAAAAATTAATTAGGAAATAAAGCATTTGTTCTGAGTTTTTAAATTCATCTCCTTATATGTTTTGATCTGCTTTTCTTTAAAGTTAAAACAATAGATCCTAAAACCTTACTTAATGTTATCTCCTTGAAACAACTTTTCTTTTAAATTAAAAGGTCACAAATTCACTGAACTTCCCATTTATGTTTCTAGGTTTTATTTATCTTCCTATGCTATTTCTTAAGCAAACACATAGGCCCATTCTTATGAAAGCACATATTTCAGCTAGTTTGCACTGATGGCTTTCAAGAACCATTGTTGCCAACGGAAAGAGGGAAGAGCTATGGCCTATATCTCAAAACTCTAAATTCCCATATAGTTTACAACTTGTCCACCAGGACATCCCAGGCAAAAGCACACCAGATGGGAGCTTCATTCCCAAGTTCTCTCTGGTTTCTCACCAGGTGGAATTCTCAAGAACCTTTCTTGCTTCTTTAGCACTTGCCCTTGATCAGAGGGAGAACAAACAGATTTGCTCCAGATATTCTGTTCTTGGGTTCTTCACTGGCTTTTCCTGGACTTCCAAGCTGAGAGCATCTCCCTGTTCCAGTATCATCACAATATCGTAAAAATGAAAGGGAGAAGAGAGCACCGAGGGAAGAAAGATAAAAGGGGAAAACTGCTTGCATGCATTTCCACTTATAGCCCTTTTATTCCTTCTTCTAAAATTCCATTCCTGGTTGACATACAGGGTCCACTAAGAACTCTGCAGTCTTTGAATGTCTTTCTCATCCTCTTACCATGTATGTGCCAGGCAGCCTGGTGGGCAGAGGGATACAATGATGGACATGGCAGCAGAGGGGAAGCCTGGACAAGATTATAATCTACTGCATGGTGAGGGATGAGAAAAGCTTAGAGGTCACAGAGTTGTTTTACATTTATCCGTATTCTGAATAGCCTGGAAAACATGATTATCATGTGTCTAACTCAGAAAGTAGTAGAATAAGCTTTAAAATTCTAAAATAAACAATAACAGAATAAGCTAGGTCCAAAGCACAAACATTTCTTTCCACTCAATATGAATACCTTTCCTTGCTCCAAGAACTGTCACATGCACTGAATAAATTTGACAAATATTCAGCCCTTCATAGCCTACACTTTGGTGTAAAGATGTAGATAATATAAAAGTGTACAAGTAAATTAAAAAATATGATAAATTCAGAGAGTTACATGGGCTAGGCAAGAGATAAAATTGTAGTATGAGACTGAAAACGACTAAGATGGAGCGAGCAAGAAGGTCTACGTTGGCCAGGATGGTGGAGGAAGTTCTCTCTGAGGAGAAGGTCAAAAAGCCCTCCCATACAAAGATTAGGCATAAGAATGTATTGAACAGAGGAAACAACAATGGTAAAGGCCTTAAGTCAGAGATGAGCTTGGCATGCTATAGGAACAGAAAGTCCCTAGATAGTGACCAATGTCTCATGAAGGACTGGGTGAGCAGTGAAAGATGAACTTAAGGGCTGGTAGGAGCTGGACCATGTAGGATCTGGTGGGCCAAGACCTGGACTTCAGGTTTGACCCTAAGTGAGATGGAAAAATTTGGAAAGGTGATCTTATATACAAATCAAAAACATCTTATATACAAATCAAAAACAATAGACAATCTAAATAGGCCATATCTAGTTAAAAAAATCAAATTGAAAATTAATAACCATCCAAAATAGAAAGCACCAGGCCCAAACGGGTTCACTGGAGAATTTTACCAAACATTTAAGAAAGGAACTATATAAAATCTCTACAGTCTCTCTCAGGAGACAGAAGCATAGGGAATACTTCTTAATTCATTGTATTAAGACGAACATTACCCTAATAGCAAAACCAGATAAAAGCATTACAAGAAAACTACAGACTAACATCTCTGAGGAATATAGCTGCAAAAATCCTCAACAAAATATTAACAAATCAAACTCAACAATGTATAAAAAGAATAAAACACCATGGCCAAGTAGGGTCTATTTCAGATATGCAAGACTGGTTCAACATTTAAAACTCAATTAAGGTAACACATCAACAGGCTAAAAAAGAAAAATTATATGATTACATCAGTAGATGCAGAAAATTTTTTTACAAAACCCAACACCCATTCATGACAAAAATTCTCAGAAAACTAAGAATAGAAGAAAATTTTTTCCACTTAATAAAAAATATTGGTCAGGTATGGTGGCTCACACCTGTAATCCCAGCAATTTGGGAGGCTGTAGCGGGTGGATCACAAGGTCAGGAGATTAACGTCATCCTGGCCAACATGGTAAAATCCCTTCTCTACTAAAATACAAAAAATTAACCGGGCATGGTGGCACACTCCTGTAGTCCCAGCTACTCAGGAGGCTGAGGTAGGGGAATCGCTTGAACCCAGGAGGTGGAGGTTGCAGTGAGCCGAGATCATGCCATGGCACTCCAGCCGGGGGACAGAGCAAGACTGTCTCAAAAAAAAAAAAAAAATCAACAAAACCTACAACTAATACCAGGTACTTAATAGCGAAAAATTCAAAGCTTTCCTACAAAGATCAGGAACAAGGCAAGGATGTTCCCTCCCACCATTGCTTTTCAACAGCATATAGGAAGTCCTAGCAATGCAACAAGACAAGAAAATAAAAAGTACACAAATTTGGAAGGAAGAAATAAAACTGTCTTTGCTCCCATACGATATAATTGTCTATTCAAAAAATATAATTTTCTATGTAGAAAATCTGAAAGAATAAAAAGAAAAACCTCCTGAAACTAATAAGTGAATATAGTAAGATTATGGGACAAGAGGGGTTAAAATACAAAAGTTAATAACTTTCCTTTATACCAGCAATGAACAAGTATAATTTGAAATTAAAAACACAATGTTATTTACTTTAGCATCCCTAAAAGTGAAATACATAGATAACAAAATATATACAGAATCTATATAAGGAAAATTACAAAACTCTGATGAACAAAATTAAAGAAGAATTAAACAAATAAAAAGCCCATGTTCATGGACAGGAAAACTCAGTATTATCAAAATATAATTAATAACCAGGTATTAATAGTTCTTCCAGATATGATATAGAGATTTAATCTTAATTGAAATCCTAGAAAGTTACTTTGTGGATATCAACAAACTGATTCTAAAATTTACCTGGAAAGGCAAAGGGCCTGGAACAGCCAACATAAAATTGAAGAACAAAGTTGGAGAAATGACACAACCTGACATCAAGACTTACCCTGAAGCTCCACTAATCAAGACAGCATGGTATTGGCAAGAGAACAGACTAATGAGTCAACAGAACAGAATAGAGAGCCCAGAAACAGACTCGTTTAATACAGTTAATTCATTATTGACAAACAAGCAAGGGCAATATAATGAACCAGGTAGCCTTTTCATAAATAATATTGGAACAACTGGGCATCCATATGCAAAACAATAAATCTAGACATAGATTTTATACTTTTTATAAAAAGTAACTCATGGGTCTTTGCACTATATGTAAAATACAAACCTGTAAAACTTCTAGAAGATAACATAAGAAAAACTGAGATAACTTTGGGCATGGTAGTGGCTTTTTATATACAAAACCAAAGCCACAGTCCATAAAATAATGAATGCATACACTCACAAACTTCTGAGAAAGGAAATGTCAAGAGAGTGAGAAGACAAGCCATAGACTGGGATAAAATATTTGCAAAAGATACATCTTATAATGAACTGATTTAAAATGTACAAAGTACTCTTCAAACTCAACAATGAGATAACTATCATCTCAACTAACAATGAGATAATGTATTTTTTTGATTAAAAAATATATCAATATCTGAACAAACATCTCACTAAAGGAGATATACAGGTGGCGTATAAACATGAAAATATGTTCCACACCACATATCAGCAAAATGCAAATTTAAAAGAATGAGATACCACTTCATACCTATTATGATGGACAGAATCCAGAACACTGATAATGCCAAATCCTGGTGAGAATGTGGAATAACAGGAACTCTCATTCAATGCTGGTAGAAATACAAAGTGGCACAGCCACTTTAGAAAACAGTTTGGCGATTTCTTACAAAATAAACATTATCTTATCATGTGATCCAGATATCATATTTCTTGATATTGACCCAAAGGAGATGAAAATTTGTGGCCACATAAAAGCTTGTACATAAATGTTTATAACATCTTTATTCATAACTGTCAAAAGTTAGAAGCAGCCAAGATGTTCTTCAGTAGATGAATGGATAAACTGTGGTACATCCAGAAAACACAATGTTATTATATGATGAAAAGAATTTAGCTATAAAGACATAAAAATACATGGAGAAAACTTACTGTTAAGCATACTACTAAGTGAAAGAAGCCAATATTACAGGGATACATACTGTATGATGCCAACTATATGTCATTCTGAAAAAGTCAAAACCATGGAGATAGTAAAAAGATCAGTGGTTGCTAGGGTTAGAGAGGAGGGAGAAATAAATAGGCAGAGGATTTTTAGGGCAGTAAAAATACTTTTTATGACACTATAATGGTAGGTACATGTTATTATACATTTGTTCAAACACATGGAATGTACGCCCTAATGTAACTATGGAGTTTGGATGATTATGATGTGCCAATGTAGGATCAACAGTTGTAACAAATGCACTGCTTTGGTGGAGAATGTTGATAATGTGTGAGAGAAGGGGACAGTTGGGAAATCTCTGTACCTTCCTCTCAATTTTGCTGTGAATCTAGAATGTCTCTAAAAAATAAAGTCTTTAATAAAAATAAACACACATACAAAAAGCACCCTGCTGGTTGCTGTGCTACTTTATGGAGAATGAACATTAGGGAAGAAAGAGCAGAGGCAAAGAGACCAGCAACACGTGGCATTAGACAACACACAGCACCTCTAAAGTTCAATACCTTATGAGGAGAAACATATGGAGTTTTCCATGCCCAAACACAGATCTACACAGCAAGAGAATGGCCTGCCTCAGTATGCCTGGGAAGAGACCCCAGAGTCTTTTCCTATAAAATTTCTCTCTCCAAACACTTCTATATAAAAAGGAGGGGAAGATGGCTGATTAGGAACAGCTCAGGATTGCACCTCCCAGCGAAAGTGCAGAGGCCGCTGCAGGTGATCCCCAGGCAAGCAGGGCCTGGAGTGGACCTCAGCAGTCCTACAGCAGAGGGGCCTGACTGTTAGAAGGAAAACTAAGAAACAGAAAGAAATAACTTCATTATCAACAAACTGGATGTACACTCAGAGACCCAATCTGAAAGCAAACAACTACAAAGATGACAGGTGGATAAATCCACAAAGATGGGAAGAAACCAGTGCAAAAAGGATGAAAACACCCGAAACCAGAACACCCCTCCTCCTACAAGGGATCACAACTCCTCACCAGCAAGAGAACAAGGCTGGATGGAGAATGAGTGTGATGATTGACAGACAAGCTTCAGAAGGTGGGTAATAAGAAACTTCTGTGAGCTAAAAGAACATGTTTTAACCCAATGCAAAGAAACTAAGAACCTAGAAAAAAGATTTGATAAAATGCTCACGAGAATAAACAACTTAGAGAGGAATATAAGTGAATTGATGGAGCTGAAAAACACAACACGAGAACTTCATGAAGCAAACAAAAGTTTCAACAGCCAAACAGAGCAAGCAGAAGAAAGGATATCGGAGGTCAAAGATCAACTCAATGAAATAAAATGAGAAGGCAGCATTAGAGAAAAAAGGGTAAAAAGGAATGAACAAAGTCTCCAAGAAGTATGGGACTATGTGAAAAGACCTAATCTACATTTGATAGGTGTAACTGAATGGACGGAGAGAATGAATCCAAGCTGGAAAATACTCTTCAGGATATTATCCAGGAAAACTTTCCCAACCTTGCAAGGCAGGCCAATAGTCACATCCAGGAAATACAAAGAACACTACAAAGATATTCCTCAAGAAAAGCAACCCTAAGAAACATAATTGTCTGATTCACCAGCGCTGAAATGAAGGAGAAAATGCTAAGGGCAGCCAGAGAGAAAGGTCGGGTTACCAACAAAGGGAAGCCCATCAGACTCACAGCAGATCTCTCAGCAGAAACCCTACAAGCCAGAAGAGAGTGGGGGCCAATATTCAACATCCTTAAAGAAAGGAACTTTCAACCCAGAATTTCATATCCAGCCAAACTAAGCGTCATAAGTGAAGGAGAAATAAAATCCTTTATGAACAAGCAATTACTCAGAGATTTCATCACCACCAGGCCTTCTTTACCATAGCTCCTCTTGAAGGAAACACTAAACATAGAAAGGAACAACCAGTACGTATCACTCAAAAAAAAAACCATACCAAATGTTAAAAAGCATAGACACAATGAAGAAACTGCATCAACTAATGGGCAAAACAGCCAGCTAGCATCAAAATGGCAGGATCAAATTCACATGTAACAATATTAACCCTAAGTGTAAATCGGCTAAATGCCCCAATCAAAAGACACAGACTGGCAAATTGGATAAAAAGACAAAACCCATCAGTGTGCTGTATCCAGGAAACCCATCACACATGGAAGAATACACAAAGGCTGAAAATAAAGAGATGGAGGAAGATCTACCAAACAAATGGAGAGCAAAGAAAACCAGAAGTTGCAATTCTCATCTCTGATAAAATAGACTTTAAACCAAAAAAGATGAAAAGAGACAAAGAAGGACATTACATAATGGTAAAAGGATCAATGCAACAAGAAGAGCTAACGATCCTAAGTATATATGCACCCAATACAGGAGCACCCAGATGCATAAGGCAAGTTATTAATGACTTACAAAGAGACTTAGACTCCAACACAATAATAGTGGGAGACTTTAACACCCCATTGTCAATATTAGATTAACGAGACAGAAAATTAACAAGGAAATCCAGGACTTAAACTCAGGGCTGGCCCAGGCAAACCTAATACACATTTACAGAACTCTCCACCCCAAATCCACAGAATATACATTCTTCTCAGCACCACATCACACCTACTCTAAAATTGACCACATAATTGGAAGTAAATCACTCCTCAGCAAATGCAAAAGAACGGAAATTGTAACAAATAATGTTTCAGACCACAGTGCAATCAAGTTAAAACTCAGGATTAAGAAACTAACTTAGAACCACACAACTTCATGGAAACTGAACAACTGGCTCTTGAATGTTGACTGAATAAACAATGAAATGAAGGCAGAAATGAAGATGCTCTTCGAAACCAACGAGAACAAAGACACAATGTACCAGAATCTCAGGGACCCATTTAAAGCATTGTCCAGTGGAAAATATATAGCGATAAATGTCCACGTGAGAAGCAAGGAAAGATCTAAAATAGACACCCTATCATCAAAATTGAAAGAGCTAGAGGAGCAAGATCAAAAAGACTCAAAACATAGCAGAAGACAAGAAATAACTAAGACCCGAGCAGAACTGAAGGAGATAGAGGCACGAAACACCTTTCAAAAAATCAATAAATCCAGGAGCTGGTTTTTCAAAAACATCAACAAAATAGACCAATAGCCAGATTAATAAAAAAGAAAAGAGAGAATAACCTAATAGATGCAATAAAAAACGATAAAGGGGATATCACCAAAGATTCCACAGAAATTCAAACCATCATCAGAGAGCAATACAAACAACTCTATGCAAATAAATTAGTAAACCTGGAAGAAATGGATAAATTCCTGGACACTTGCATCCTCCCAAGCCTAAGCTAGGAAGAAGTCGAAACCCTGAATAAACCAATAATAAGGTCTGAAGTTGAGGCAGCAATTAAGAGCCTACCACCCAAAAAAAGTCCAGATCCAGATGATTCCACAGCCGAATTCTATCAGACATACAAAGAGGAGCTGGTACCATTCCTTCTGAAACTATTCCTAATAATCCAAAAAGACGGAATCCTTCCCAACTCATTTTGTGAGACCAACATCATCCTGATACCAAAACCCGGCAGAGACTCAACAAGAAAAGAAAACTTTAGGCCAATATCCATGATGAACATAGATGCAAAAATCTTCAATAAAATACTGGCAAGCCTATTGCAACAGCACATCGAAAAGCTTACCCACCATGATCAAGTAGGATTCATCCTGGAGATGCAAGACTGGTTCAACATATGCAAGTCTATAAATGTAACTCACCACAGAAAGAGAACCAAGGACAAAAACATCATGATTATCTCGATGCAGAGAAGGCCTTCAACAAAATTCAGCAGCCCTTTATGCTAAAAACCCACAATAAACTAGGTATTGATGGAAGGTGTCTCAAAATAATAAAAGCTATTTATGACCAACAAACAGCCAACATAATACTAAATGGGCAAAAACTGGAAGCATTCCCTTTGAAATCTGACATTAGACAATGATGCCCTCTCATACCACTCCTATTCAATATAGTATTGGAAGTTCTAGCCAGAGAAATCAGGCAAGAAAAAGAAATAAAGCGTATTCAAATAGGAAAGGAGGAAGTCAAATGGTCTCTATTTGCAGACGACATGATTGTATACCTGGAAGACCCCATTGTCTCAGCCCAAAATCTCCTGAAACTGATAAACAAATTCAGCAAAGTCTCAGGATAAAAAATCAATGTGCAAATATCACAAGCATTCCTATACACCAATAACAGACTTAAAGAGAGCCAAATCAATAATGAACTGCCATTCACAATTGCTACAAAGAGAATAAAATACCTAGGAATACAACTAACAAGGAAAGTAAAGGACCTCTTCAAGCAGAACTACAAACCACTGCTCAATGAAATAAGAGAGGACACAAACAGATGAAGAAACATTCCATGTTCATGGTTAGGAAGAGTAAATATCACGAAAATGGCCATATTGCCCAAAGTAATTTACAGATTCAGTGCTATCCCCATCAAGCTACCAATGACCTTCTTCACAGAACTGGGAAAAAACACCTTAAACTTCATATGGAACCAAAAGAGAGCTCGCATAGCCAAGTCAATTCTAAGCAAAAAGAGCAAAGCGGGAGGCAACACACTACTGGACTTCAAACTATAGTACAAGTCTACAGTAATCAAAACAGCATGGTACTGGTACCAAAACAGAGATATAGACCAATGGAACAGAACAGAGGCCTCAGAGGCAACACAACTTATCTATAACCATCTGATCTTTGACAAACCTGACAAAAACAAGCAATGGGGAAAGGAGTCCCTGTTTAATAAATGGTGTTGGGAAAACTGGCTAGCCATGTGCAGAAAGCAGAAACTGGACCCCTTCCTGACACCTTACACTAAAATTAAGTCCAGATGGATTAAAGACTTAAACATAAGACCTAACACCATAAAAACCCTAGAAGAAAATCTAGGCAAAACCATTCAGGACGTAGGTGTAGGCAAGGACTTCATGACCAAAACACCAAAAGCATTGGCAACAAAAGCCAAAATAGACAAATGGGACCTAATCAAACTCCACAGCTTCTGCACAGCAAAAGAAACAGTCATTAGAGTGAATCGGCCACCAACAGAATGGGAAAAAATTTTTGCAGTCTACCTATCTAACAAAGGGCTGATATCCAAAATTTACAAAGAACTAAAACAGATTTACAAGAAAAAAACAAGCCCATTCAAAAGTGGGCAAAGTATATGAACAGACACTTTACAAAAGACAACAGACATGAGGCCAACAAACCTATGAAAAAATGCTCATCATCACTGGTCATTAGAGAAATGCAAATCAAAACTACATTGAGGCACCATCTCATGCCAGTTAGAATGGTGATCATTAAAAATTCTGAAGACAACAGATGCTGGAGAGGATGTGAAGAAATGGGAACACATTTACACTGCTGGTGGGAGTGTAAATTAGTTCAACCATTGTGGAAGACAGTGTGGCGATTCCTCAAGGACCTAGAAATAGAAATTCCATTTGACCCAGCAATCCCATTACTGGGTATATTTGCAAAAGATTATAAATCATTCTACTATAAGGACACATGCACACGAATGTTCACTGCAGCACAGTTTAAAGTAGCAAAGACCTGGAACCAACCCAAATGCCCATCAATGATAGACTGGACAGGGAAAATGTAGCATATATACACCATGGAATATTATGCAGACATCATAAATGATGACTTCGTGTCCTTTGTTGGGATATTGATGAACCTGGAAATCATCATTCTCAGCAAACTGACACAAGAGCAGAAAATCAAACACTGCATGCTCTCATAGGCGGGTGTTGAACAATGAGAACACTTGGACACAGGGAGGGGAGCCTACACACTGGGGTCTGTTGGGGGGAAATAGGGGAGGGACGGTGGGGAGTGGAGGGTTGGGGTGAGATAGCATGGGGAGAAATGCCACATATAGGTATGGTGAGAAAGGCAGCAAATCACACTGACATGTGTGTACCTGTGCAACAATGTTGCATGTTCTTCACATGTACCCCAAAACATAAAATGCAATTAAAAAAAAAAGAGAGAATAATCAAATAGATGCTATAAAAAACGATTAAGGGGATATCACCACAGATTCCATAGAAACATAAACCATCATCAGAGAGTATTACAAAAACTCTATGCACATAAACAAGTAAACCTGGAAGAAATTGATAAATTCCTGGACACTTGTATCCTCCCAAGCCTAAACCAGGAAGAAGTGAAATCCCTGAAGAGACCAATAACAAGGTCTGAAGTTGAGGCAGCAATTAAGAGCCTACCACCCCAAAAAAAGTCCAGGTCCAGATGGATTCACAGCTGAATTCTACCAGACCTACAAAGAGGAGCTGGTACCATTCCATCTGAAACTATTGCAAACAATCCAAAAAGAAGGAGTCCTTCCCAACTCATTTTATGAGACCAATATCATCCTGATATCAAAACCCAGCAGGGACTCAGCAGGAAAAGAAAACTTTAGGCCAATATCCATGATGAACATAGATGCAAAATTCTTCAATAAAATATTGGCAAGCCTATTGCAACAGCACATCAAAAAGCTTATCCACCATGATCAAGTAGGATTCATCCCGGAGATGCAAGGCTGGTTCAACATATACAAGTCTATAAACGTAACTCACGACATAAACAGAACCAAAGACAAAAACCACATGATTATCTCAATTGATGCAGAGAAGGCATTGACAAAATTCAACAGGACGTTATGCTAAAAACCCTCAGTAAACTAGGTATTGATCGGACGTATCTCAAAATAAAAATGCTATTTACTACAAACTAACAGCCAATATCATACTGAATGGGCAAAAACTGGAAGCATTCCCTTTGAAATCTGGCACTAGGCAAGGATGCCCTCTCTCACCACTCATATTCAATATAGTATTGGAAGTTCTAGGCAGAGCAATCAGGCAAGAAAAAGAAATATAGGGTATTCAAATAGGAAAGGAGGGAAAATATCCCGAAGATGACCATTTAGGAACAGCTCAGGATTGCAGCTCCCAGTGAAAGCACAGAGGGTGAGTGGTCACCGCATTTTTATTGCCCACAGACGGAAATTCCCAGGTGGAGGAGCTCCACAGGTCACCAGCGCGGCTGTTTCGGCCAGTGCGGCTGTGCCGGCTGGGACCGCTGCTTTGTCCTGTGCGGCTGCTTTGTCGGTGCCCCGGAGCAGCGGTTCTCTGTACAAAATACACCAGTCTGGGTGCCCTTTTGGCTGGCGATTGGAGCCACGGGAAGTTGCCCATTCGCCTGTTTAAAAAGGGGACATGGCAGAGAACCAGGACAGTAGATTCCAGGGCAAAAAAAAAAAAAAAAAAAGGCGCCACAAACCTCAAGCCGCTGTTTAAGCCAGCGCAGTGAGTGGCCGCAGGGGAAAACAAACAGACCCCGGGGCCTCTTCAACAGGCGACTGGAACACCAACTTAAAAAAGGATCTAAGGCAGGGAGCCAGGCAGACAGGCTCGGCTGGTCCCACGCCCACAAAAGAACAGCAACCAGAAACTCTGGATTGAGACTTTCACAGCAAGCACAGCTGAACCCGGGACAGTCCAGCTCTGTGGGGGAGGGGCGTCCGCCATTACCGAGGCAGGCTGCCATGACGGAGGTAGTCAGCCAATGCTGAGGCAGCCCGCCATTGCCAAGGCAACCCGCCATTGCTGACACAGTCCCCCAATGCCAAGGCAACCCGCCACTGCAGAGAGATTCCACCTCAACAGAGTCGGGCCACCATCGCCAAAGCAGTTCTAATTACACCCATATAAATAGGACTGCAGGGAAGTTCACTCGGCAGCTGGGTGGAGCCCACAGCAGCCCAGCAAAGCCTCTACAGGCAGACAGTGACTAGGCTGCCTCCTTGCTGGGAAGGGCAGGTCTGAAGGAAAAAAAAAAAAAAAAAAAAGGCAGCAGCATAACAGAAACTCATAAATAAAGCCCTAAATCCCTGGGACAGAGCACCTGGGAACAAAAAGCAGTTTATGAGTTCTGCTGTAGCAGACCTAAACGTGCCTACCCAACAGCTCTGAATGAACAACAACAGAGCTCACAGCTCACTATTTGAGCTCCCATAAAGAAGAGACCATCTCCTCAAGCAGCTCCCTGACCCCTATATATACAAAGAGACACCTCGTAAAGGAGAGATCAGATTGACACTAGGCGGGAATCTTTCTGGGACAAAGATAGCAGAAGAAGAAAACTGGTAACAACCCTTACTGTTCAGCAGCTGCTGCAGGTGAACCCCAGGCAAGCAGGGCCTGGAGTGAACCTCAGCAGACCTACAGCAGAGGGGCCAGACTGTCAGAAGGAAAACCAAGTAACAGAAATAACTTCATCATCAACAAACAGAATGTCAATCTGAAAGATTTGAGACCCAATCTGAAAGCCGGCAACTACAAAGTCGACAGGTGGATAAATCCTTAAAGATGGAAAGAAACCAGTGCAAAAAGGATGAAAACACCCAAAACCAGAACACCTCCCTCCTACAAGGGATCACAACTCCTCATCAGAAAGGGAACAAGGTTGGAGGGAGACTGAGTGTGATGAAATGACAGAATCAGACTTCAGAAGGTGGGTAGTAAGAAACTTCTGTG
>NW_022436943.1:5073643-5183950 GCF_009761245.1 Sapajus apella | reverse complement strand
AATCAATGTGCAAAAATCACATGCATTCCTATACACCAATAACAGACTTAAAGAGAGCCAAATCAAGAACACACTTCCATTCACAATTGCCACAAAGAGAATAAAATACCCAGGAATACAACTAACAAGGAACGTAAAGGACCTCTTCAAGGAGAACTACAAGCCACTGCTCAACGAAATAAGAGAGGACACAAACAGATGGAGAAACATTCCATGTTCATGGTTAGGAAGAATCAATATCGTGAAAATGGCCATACTGCCCAAAGTAATTTACAGAATCAATGCTATTCCCATCAAGCTACCAATGACCTTCTTCACAGAACTGGAAAAAACCACCTTAAACTTCATATGGAACCAAAAGAGAGCCCGCATAGCCAAGTCAATTCTAAGCAAAAAGAACAAAGCAGGGGGCATCACACTACTGGACTTCAAACTATATTACAAGCCTACAGTAATCAAAACAGCATGGTACTGGTACCAAAACAGAGATATAGACCAATGGAACAGAACAGAGGTCTCGAAGGCAACACAATATATCTACAACCATCTGATTTTTGACAAACCAGACAAAAACAAGCAATGGGGAAAGGATTCCCTGTTCAATAAATGGTGTTGGGAAAGCTGGCTAGCCATGTGCAGAAAGCAGAAACTGGACCCCTTCCTGACAACTTACACTAAAATTAACTCCACATGGATTAAAGACTTAAACATAAGACCTAACACCATAAAAATCCTAGGAGAAAATCTAGGCAAAACCATTCAGGACGTAGGTATAGGCAAGGACTTCATGACCAAAACACGAAAAGCATTGACAACAAAAGCCAAAATAGACAAATGGGGCCTAGTCAAACTCCACAACTTCTGCACAGCAAAAGAAACAATCATCAGAGTAAATCGGCAACCAACAGAATGGGAAAAATTTTTTGCAGTTTACCGATCTGACAAAGGGCTCATATCCAGAATTTACAAAGAACTAAAACAGATTTACAAGAAAAAAACTAACAAGCCCATTCAAAAGTGGGCAAAGGATATGAACAGACACTTTACAAAAGAAGACATACATGAGGCCAACAAACATATGAAAAAATGCTCATCATCACTGGTCATCAGAGAAATGCAAATCAAAACAACATTGAGATACCATCTCACACCAGTTAGAATGGCGATCATTAAAAAATCTGGAGACAACAGATGCTGGAGAGAATGTGGAGAAGTAGGAACACTTTTACACTGTTGGTGAGAGTGTAAATTAGTTCAACCATTGTGGAAGACAGTGTGGCGATTCCTCAAGGACCTAGAAATAGAAATTCCCTTTGACCCAGCAATCCCATTACTGGGTATATATCCAAAGGATTACAAATCGTTCTACTATAAGGACATGTGCACATGAATGTTCATTGCAGCACTGTTTGCAATAGCAAAGACCTGGAACCAACCCAAATGCCCATCGACGATAGACTGGATAGGGAAAATGTGGCACATATACACCATGGAACATTATGCAGCCATCAAAAAGAATGAGTTTGGGTCCTTTGTAGGGACATGGATGAACCTGGAAACCATCATTCTCAGCAAACTGACAGAAGAGCAGAAGATCAAACACCGCATGTTCTCACTCATAAGCGGATGTTGAACAATGAGAACACATGGACACAGGGAGGGGAGCACTACACACTGGGGTCAGTTAGGGGGAAATAGGGGAGGGATGGTGGGGGGTGGGGAGCTGGGGAGAGATAGCAAGGGGAGAAATGCCAGATGTAGGTGATGGGGAGGAAGGCAGCAAATCTCACTGCCACATGTGTACCTATGCAACAATTTTGCGTGTTCTTCACATGTACCTCAAAACCTAAAATGCAATAAAATAAATAAATGGGGGAAAAAAAAGATGATGAATATCTGAAGTACACCAATTTGATCTTTATAAATTACATGAATATATTAAAATATCATGTGTACCCCAAAACTATGTACATTTATTATATATGGATTAAAAAAAAGATATCCAACATTAAAAAAAAAAGAAAAGAAAAAGAATAGAAAGGAGTGAAACTGGCTTTTAAATAAGAAAAACTTGTGCTGGCATCCCAACTCTATCAAGTCACCTCTCTAGCTTCATTTTTTTCTTTGTAAACTAGGCCCTCCTCTCAGGAGGGGCCAGGGATTAAATGAGACAACATAATAAGCAGAGGCACTCAGGAAATATTAACTTTCCTTCCTTCTGAGGTTGGCAGCCTTCAGAAATGTGGGTGCAAGAAGCTACTCCTGTCCTATGTCTCCCAGACCAGAATAGATCATGTTTAGAAACAACTGTTGTGTTTATTGCTCTTCCATAAGAAGTGTGAAGGTAATGTGACTAGGGGACAAGGCAATTCATTTCAATCTACCTTATTTTATCAACGATAACTAGAACTGAGAGTGACCCAAAATATCAAGAAAAGCTGTCATGGAAAAGGTTAGTTCAGCTCATTCTATGCCAAATCAAACCACAGCATCACACCTACTCTGAGACAAAGCTGTGAGGACTAGCTTTTGCATAGTTGCGAACTGTTTCAAAGTGCATTCCTTTCTGTAACACTCTCTGGGAATGTGATTTGGACCGAGAAGCAGTTTTGAAGAGTTTGGATCTGTATGTAAAGAAAGGGCCAAAATGAAGGTTCGAGTAACAGCTTTCGCCTGACAGCCAGTGGAGGGGTTTACTTGGGTAAATGGTTTTCTAATTGACAGTTTTAGGCCCTGGCAACTGCAATTGAAGTAGAGCCCAAATCCTTTGGAGGGACTGTAACTCTAAAAGCTGTGTTAATGTGATAGATTAAATGTTGCAAAGCTGTGGCAGGCCGGCAGCAGACTCCGGTGCTGGGGATTGCCTTTTCCTGGTTTCACAACTGTTTATTTTGATTGCTTTAAGTGTTGCAAAGCTCCATCGCCTTTCTTTCACATTTCTAGCCCACCTCTACCCATATTGCTGGTTCATTGCAGCTTCTATCCAAGTTTCAATTCCTCACAAAGCCTCTGTTAATCATGAGGTCAAAGATTTTGGGTGGTAAAGTTTGGTTACCCTGAAAATCCATATGGTCTAGAATTCTCCGTTTTCAATGCATTTGTGGGACTTTTTCACACGTTTCTACCATAGTACTCAGCTTCTACTGTATCTAAAACAACTTCAAAAATCTCAGGGCCTTGTGGGTTATAGGTCAGCTATGGTTTGGCTAATTTATTCTGGGCTCAGCTGAGAGGCTGTGCTTTAGGGTGTAGGACTGGGTTGGCTCCAGGCTTTAGGTTGGATTCAGGTATGCTCCATATGGCCTCCATCCTACTGGGCCCAGCAGCTACCTGGGGCCTGTCCTCATGGGAAATTGAAGAAGCTCAAGAGGGAAAACCAACCACATATTTCAGGGCCCTGCGCATGTCATTTCCTTTAACATCCCATTGGCCACAGCAAGTCACATGGCCAAACCGAAAGTAAAGGGCAGGGAAACACACTCCTTCTCTAGAGGGAAGAAGGAAAGTCACATGATCAAGGGTGCAGATGTACAATTCTAACATAGGGATGTGTGAAGAGTTGGAAACCAGTGAGCCAAGCTATTACAGCCCTCTTCTTCAAGTCCTGGTCCCAGTGTTGTCCTGGATAACAATGAAAAGAGAAGACATAGAGAATACCCCTATGGGTATTATGTTCATTGCTTCACCTTCTGCTCCATTTGTTCTTAAATTTGGAGTTTTCTTGGGTCTTACTAGTCTTTATGTACTGATGAAGTTACAAAAATCATGACAACTCTAACTTCACTAGTTGTGCTCCTACTGGTATAATGTAAGACACACTTCAAAAACTTCCCCAATTAAATCTGGGACTCCCTATGAGTATCCAACATGATCTCACTAAGACGGCCTTTATGTCCTTCTGCCCTGACACCCCCTTGCAGATGCTGTTACTGTTGTCAATGTCTGTGAATTGTCCAAGAGAGGGAGCCTCATCAGCACCAATGTTATCAGGGCCCCTGTGACAGCTTCCCAGTGCTCTCAAAACCTAAACCTCGGCATTTCAAACAGGTAGTGCATTCTCTGTAAGTTCCACTCTGTGACAAAGAAACAGAACTACGTGTTTCCCTCCAATGCCCTCATCTTCTTTGTCACGTTCTGAAGAAAGCTTGCTTATTGTCCTTACGCCAAACCAAGTGTAAACTAAGTGTAGCAGATGCTGTCAGTCCCCACCTCTCATGTTCCTTACATATTTCACTCTTCTCCAGATAACTTCCACCTACCAATATCTGCATCTCTGTGGTTGGAAGATTTTTTTCCCCCAGAATTGGGAAAGGTGACTCTTGCATGTGCAGTAGACCAGAGGTACCAGAGAATCCACAAAAAATTCTCAGCAAATGTTTCTTCTATGAATAATGTGCCCACCAAGCACTTCACACAGACCAGGACTCCCTTGAGGAAATCATTTCACTTCCAAGGGCTTCAGGGTGGCAGTGCAAAATTGAAGTGTTGAACTAGAGGGACCCTAAGGTCCCTTCCATTCTCAAACATTCTTTGGATCTATATATTCAGGCTACGCTTTCCAGGGAGGTACTGTGAGATCTTTTCTAGGATATTCTTGAGCCAAACTCCTAAATGGTGTTAAGAGTGGGAAAGTTGTTCAGCAGAAACAAAGTTTCCTGTCAGGTCTTCACAGGAAAGAATCAATATAAGAAAGATGTAATATTTAGAAATAAAGTGTGCTCTTAGCACACTATGAATTGAAGGAGGGAGTAAAAAGCAGAGAAAAAAGTGGTCTGGTAGCAATTATTGTGAATGCCAATTATGAATTTGTCCCAAACTCTAATCATTGGTCAGAATCATGAAGAGGGAGAAGAAAACTCACTTAACTTGACAAATAATCGTTCAGTGCCTAGTATTAGCCACATGCTATGCCAGGCACTGAGGACACACTATTAAGCAAATAGACATTCTCTGACCTCTTAAAGCTTGCTGTCATCTCAAATCTCACAGTTTTACTGAGTTCATTTAGCTCACATCACTCCTAGTTCCATCCTTCCTGATTCATGCAAAATGAATTCATTGTAGTCTGCATTTCCATAATTTATCATTTTACCTTATGATCTGTTTGGGGTTTAATGCCAAGTTCTTAATATTGCCTAAACATCACTTGAGAATGAGAGGAGAGGCCAGTCTCCCAAAAACACACTGGGGAGTGTGGCAGAGTCGTATTAAGAGGAGGAGGCTGAGTACAGTTATGTCCCAGAGGGAGTTCCCAGGTCTGTTGCTCTGCTGTAAACAGCAGTTGTTCAAAGCAAGTCAGAGAAATGTGGAAACAGCAATGCCCATCTCCATGGTTAGCCACTTTCCTTTGCAATGTAAAGAAATAATTAACAAGAAATTGAGCTAGGGTCCTCAGAGCTGCTTTGAGAAATTCTGAAGACAAGGCAAACCAGCAGGGAAGGCAAGGAATGAGCAGGGTACAGGAGAAAGATTAAAATATCAAAAAGGAAATCAGTAAATTTGAAACCTCAGACCTGGAAACAATTAGAGGTCAGCTGGCAACTGTCAAGAATCAATATAAGAAAGATGTAATTTTTAATAACTCAGAAATAAAGTGTGCTGTTAGCACACTAGGAATTGAAGGAGGGAGTGAAAAGCAGAGAGAGAAAAATGTGGTCTGGTAGCAATTACTGCAAATGCCAGGGGCAGCTTTAAGGAGTCACTCTCACCTTCTCAATGCACCAGCCTGAGTTGTGTTTCTGCCTCGATACAGTGCCCACCAGCCTGGCATCCCCAGGGCACAGTTGGCATTTCTGCTACTCAGCTAGTTTAAAACACAGTATGTCCAGGGTTTCTCTACATGCCGTCAGTCCAAACATGGATGTTTCTGCCACTCTCTTCTCCAAAAAAGCTAGTGTCATGGAAAAGTTCTTTTGTAATTAAAGAGCCCTTGAGTCGCCTATTCATTCATTTATGTGCTAAATTGATATTTTTAAATATTGAAAGCTTACAGGGGCAACTCAAAAGTAGCTTACGCAAAGACTTTCACACTTGGCAAGTTTTTGTAGATTTAACTAAGATAGGAATGTGCAGCCAAAGTGAAAAACATTTTTTCAAAAGACTTTGGGATAAGCACAACTTGAAGATGACTGGAGATGAACACTTCTCCAAAGAAAGAATGAAAACTATAGTGTGGCGCTTCCTTAAGGACCTAGAAATAGAAATTCCATTTGACCCAGCAATCCCATTACTGGGTATATATCCAAAGGATTATAAATCGTTCTACTATAAGGACACATGCACACGAATGTTCATTGCAGCACTGTTTACAATAGCAAAGACCTGGAACCAACCCAAATGCCCATCGATGACAGACTGGACAGGGAAAATGTGGCACATATACACCATGGAATATTATGCAGCCATCAAAAACGATGAGTTTGTGTCCTTTGTAGGGACATGGATGAACCTGGAAACCATCATTCTCAGCAAACTGACACAAGAGCAGAAAATCAAACACCGCATGTTCTCACTCATAGGCAGGTGTTGAACAATGAGAACACATGGACACAGGGAGGGGAGCACTACACACTGGGGTCTGTTGGGGGGAAAGGGGGAAGGGACAGTGTGGGGTGGGGAGTTGGGGAGAGAGAGCATGGGGAGAAATGCCAGATATAGGTGAAGGGTAGGAAGGCAGCAAATCACACGGCCATGTGTGTACCTATGCAACAATCTTGCATGTTCTTCACATGTACCCCAAAACCTAAAATGCAATTAAAAAAAAAAAAAAAGACCATGACCTGCAAACAGACAGGAGGATCCCTGAAAAGGTTAGACTGCCATTTTCCAACCTATGTTCTATGGAATCTTAATTCTCAATTATTTTAATAGCCATTGTAGAAAACAAATGAACAAAATGGGTCCCAATACCAAATAAGTTCACAAAATGCTAGGTTACCGAACGTTAAACAGACTCCTTTAGTGTAGCAGTTTTCAGATCCTTTCGCTGATCTGAATGGGAATTTAAATGGGATTGTGAACCGCAGAGTCTGTATGTGGGGTGGAATTTACTATTGTACCATTGTAAAGTTAAATCACCAATAAGACCATTTTCCTGTTGACAGTTTCACCAAATTCAGGTACTGGTTGGCCTAGGCTTTCTCTTTAACTTGGCAGGTACCAGTATCTTAAGTACATTGAAATTCAAATGGATTATTATTAGAATAGCCATCACGGAAAACACCTCTGGCACCTTTTTCAAATATTATTTCTTCTAATAAGATCTCTGGGATAAAAGAGAACTCTAATGTTGCTTGCTTCTGAATGCCTCTGATCAGTGAGTTTTACCCAATTCAGGATCCCAGATGAGCATCAGGCAAGCCTTAATGCCAGTCTCATTTGACCTTGGAGTACAAGTAATTGTTCCCTGCTTTGTTTCCCTGGACCTGAAAGTTATTAGAGCTGAAAGGAGCCTGAGAGATTGCCTGTCCCAGAAACTTCAATGTATAGCCAAGGAAACTGAGGCCGGCAGATGGGAAGCAACTGGCATAAAAGCCACACATCCACTTTTTCTAGAAATCAAGCCTTGCAAAGCCCACCCAGATGACTACACTCTGCTCCCTCTCCCGGCACTTCTGAGGCATAAAAAGCTTCACATTTCCTTCAACCTCATATCCCGTTTGGCTCTTCAAGAGTCTAAAGTAATTCCAATGAGCCTCCCTATGCCCTGTCACAGACTGGAGCACATTAAGGGCAGGAAATTAGACAGGGGTGTGTTTGTAGATCCGGTGCTGATTACTCTTCCACTCAGATTGTGCATCCACCAATACGGAATGGATTTATCTCTAATTTATTAAAGGTCGGTCAGCATGGATTGATAAAGGAAAGGCTATGTCTGATACATTTGCCTAAATTGAATTCTAGGGCCACATTACCAAAACAACAGACATAATTTATCTGGATTTCAGAAAAGCATTTAGTGCTGTACCATATAACAGATGCATTTGCTAAGGCAAAGCATTGTGTGACGGTTAAGTGTCAGGTGGCAATTCTGGAAACAGGTTTAAAATGGCCCAGAACCCAACACTGGGTGCACCGACAGGAGACACTTAAGAGTACAGACAGAGAGGTCAGTCTGGGGGTCATTATTTCAAAGTCCTTGACCCTAATTATAATTTAATTTCCACAATGGTCATATCTCTTGAGAGCAAAATTGGGATGAAGTGGACAGTTTTAAAAGGAACAGATTGAAAACAAGTTCTGGATTTCTTTTTTCAATCAGACTGGCTTAGGGATGAATGAGTTATTCTTCCACCAAATGAACACAAATAAACAAAAGGGAAAAGACGCCAAAGACTTCTGTCCCACAAAGAAATGCACTGAACTCTGAACGGATGGCCATGGCAGTCAGTGGGTTTCACTAATACTCCAAACTCGCAGAGTCTGAATGGATACCTTGAGAGAGAGAGAGATGGCATTTGGTGTTCCTGAGCTATAAATAGGCTCAAATAATTATATAACTGTGAGTCATTAATATTCCTGCTACGGTCTCAGAAGGCACGAGCTCCTAACTCTGGTTTGAATTTACTTCTTCTTAAAGTCAAGATTTATGCATTAGCTTTACATCTTTATGCAGGCAATGTGGAATGGATTTCTCTCTAATTCATTAAAGGTTAGTCAGCATGGATTGATAAAGGAAAACCCATGTCTGATATATTTGCTTAAATTGAATATTTCCTCTGGGCTACTGCAAAGGTGACCTGAGGTGACTGAAATCAAGAATTCGCCCAGGCTGTGTTAAACTGAGATCTATGCCTAGTGTCCTCACCAACTCCTTAGCAACCCAAAACAAAGCAATAGCCAAATGCAGCCTCATTGTCTACTTGGGAAGAAGCTGTGGTATTTGGGCTACTCAATGACTAGTTTCCAGATCTGCCTGCAAGGTTGAAGCTAAGGATGTCCACAGGACTGAGCACCTGCCTTGAGCATGTGTATTCTTGCACACATTGTTCTGTCTCCATGCCTCACTCTCCCACTCCACCCTGTGAAAGCTAGCCAGACACCACAGCCATCTCTGGCTGATGCTTACTTCCCTCTGGGATGCTCTTCTTGTTTGCTACTACTAAAGGTGTGATGGCCAGTTTTATCTGTCAACTGGAAGGGTGTTTTTGGATGAGATTGACATTTAAAGTGGTGAACTTTGAGCAAGCAGATTGCCTTCCATAATTTGGGTGGGCTCCATCCAATCCATTGGAGGCTTAAATAGAACAAAAAGACAAGCCTCTCTGAAGCAAGAGAGAATTCTCTAGAAGACTGCCTTCAGACTCCATCTACACCATTAGTTCTCCTGGGTCTTCAGGCTGCCTGTCCACACTAAAGATTTGGATATACAAGTCTCCATAATCGTATGTACCAATTGCTTATAATCCTGGATATACATATATATACACACACACATACACATATACACTGTATCTATGAAAACAAATGGATATACATGTATATATATACATATATATATATACACACACATACACACACACACACACACACACAATATGTGTGTGAGTGTATATACATCATGTTGGTCCTGTTTCTCTGGAGAACCCTGACTAATATGCAGAGATATCAATAATTATACTTCTATTAAGATTTTGGTAACCTCTAACTTCAGGTAAGCTCTCAGTGTCCACTTCAATGCTCTGTTTTTAGGAAACTCTTTGGATCTGCAGTTTTAAAAAAGAAGTCACGGAACAGTAATGCTGCAGGATTGTAGTAGCAGGAATTAGATTGAATATCTATTCTAAGAATCCAGAATTCCAAAATTGTTATCCTGACTCCTAGAGTCGGAAGCTGCTCCTCTTTTAGCATTTAAGACATAAGCTCTTTGCATGTCCATTCCAGCTTTTTTAAGAAAATCAGCTTTTGGTGGAAAATTGTGGCATTTCCTGGAGAGTGGCCTGGAAGGCTTTGAGTGCCAGTACCTTGAATCTCCTTTCTAACAATCTCCTTGAACCATCACCCAGGGCACCATCCCTTCATCCTTAGGAGCCACAGGCAGTTCACGTCTCCTTGTTTTGGCCAAAAGCCTTAATTCCAGTATCCCAAAGCCATTTCTCCCATGGTATCTAGTGTCGAGAACATCCCCAGGGAGAGGATCCTAAACCCAAGATGAGGAGTGGGACTACATCAATCCAATTCCAGGATCGTCATTGAGAACTAAGGGGGAAGCTAGCCCAGAGAAAAGGGAGAGGATACAATTTTCGAATATATTGGAATTATTATTGATGTCAATTATACTGTCAGTTCATTTCTGAAACAAGGCGAAGAAGAGCAGAACAAGCTGAGCTGGAATGAAGACAAGAATGCCTTTCCACATCTGCCCAGTGACATAGAAACCCCAGGCACCCCAAGAGACCCAGGCAGAAGCAGAGCAGGCAGAACCTCATGCTCCTGTCAAGCTATGAAGAGTGGGGAATGGCTGCATCCTGATGGCACTGGGGGAGGTCATGGCACTTCCACCCTTAGCTTAATTTTAAGCTCCTATGGTTTGTGTGTTGAGGACTCTTACAGCATATACGCCTTTCATTGGTTGAAAAAATAAAACGGATCACTTCATAAAAATGGATCCTCCTCCTTCAAAGATAAATGGGGGCAGAAAATGACAAACATATGTCTTTGTGAAAGTGGGGTTTCTGGACATCTGCACTGACAATCAAAAGGTGGTTTCAGGGTATATGAGGGGAAAATAATTAGTGAAGGCTTTCTTTCCTGCCAAGTCTTCCAAGTTATAGGTAAATTATTTTAAGTAATTTTGTTGTTTTAAAATCTGTAAGTAAAAGATACAAGGCTCTAAGAACATATATAAGTCCAAAGGATTTTTCAGCCAAATAACTCTCTCATCTCCTTCTTTTTTTTCAAACTTAGAGTAAAATTGAGCAATAACAGTATTTGACCATATCAGCTTCTCAGGCCTCCAGTGGTGCTCTGAAGCGTTTCCAAACTGTGGGCAAAGATTTGAGAAATGCTCCCTTAGGTCTACCATGCATGTCATCAAGACTTAGATTGGGTATACGAAAAGAGCTTTGTCCACAAACAAATCATCTAGTCATTCCTTTTCCCGTTCTAATGGTCCGCCTCCCACTTTTACACCCAAGATGATTTACAGCACTAACATCCATCACAGCATTCTCTTTCAAATACATTTGAAGCACAGAGACATAGATTTCTTCAATTCCTTAATAGAGATGATACAGAAAAGCAAGCTTCCCAGAATGTCTCATGAAAAAACATAGGACATAAAGACTGGAAACCATCCTGTGCTCTGTTCATTTACTGTATCATAATTACATAAATTATCTCTGGGGGCTGGAAAAACCAATTCTTATTTCTCCAGGACAATTTTCCAAATCAATATGTGGACAGATGGGACAGTTTCCCATGTAAGTGAGAAACTGGCCAGGAAAGTAATCAGTGCATGTCTGCAGGGCTGTCCAGGGCTCCTGGTCCAGGTACATGTGCACAGCCAACCTAAGTGGGACCTGGCCTACACACCTGTTAAATGAGCCATCAAGTGCCACTGTGCCCACTGCATTGACCATGAGACACAAGGCCAAGAAGATGAGTTCACACATCCAGGTGCATGTAAGCCATTTAGAAATGGAGCTGAGGACACTCAGTGCTGGGCTGTGTCCTCATCAGCCAAATGGATCTTTGGATAAGATCACCACCTGGCTTTCCTCCAGAGGACTGCCGAGTTGAGAATCTTGAGCCTGATTTACAATAGAGCCTCCTGAGCCCTGCCTACCACCCTGTATCTCACACAGCTATTCAACTGCAGAAAAAGAACAAGCATAGAGAAAGGTAAGGAGGAATTTTGAGGCTTCTTGTCTTCCAGTCCTCCTTGATGCAATCACAACTTTCAAGCTTTACATATGATGCTTGTTTTGACCTGAAAAATTCATGTTTTCTTGAGCTGCTAATAATCATTTTTTAAAATTTAACATGGGAGGCAAGGAAGAGAAGGCATTTACTACAATGATTCCGTGGAGGCATTTGGGTAAGGCTACAGTTGTAGGGCCATAAACTAGCTGCCCACTGCCATTTGAAACACTGCCAATTCACTTATCACTAACATGTTTCTTAAGAACAGAGCCTTTCCTCTCTCCTTCCCTGTCAGCTTGCCAAAAGCTTTATATTGTCACAGCCAGTGACAAAATGGGATGGGATAGAAGTGTGCATTAATTGTATTCTGAAGCCTGCCATAAATTCGCTGCAGTGATTCTGGATGGGACGATTAAACAGCATTTAAGGACATTTTCCAAAAAATTACTTGAGGATAAAACAGTGGTTTGTGTAGGACAGAAATAAGATGTCACAGGATCACTTTGAGTTATGTGTGTTGCTTGCCAGATCACTGCTCTTCAGAGGAAGGAGTAAAGTTTTCATTCCATACAACTCTCCACAGAAACATACTCAATATCCTGCCCATAGTGTCCATTCACTGAATAATGCCATTGCCTGGTGGGCCATACCATGAATGAGGCTACTTTGATATCAGGCTTTGAAGAAAGAAGTGACCAGTATTTAACAAAGAAGAGATTGATAATATGTGAGAAAATTACAAATGTGGGAACCAAGGGTTAAAGAAACTTAGGATGGCCATGCAATTTATTGTCCAGACTGAGATATCTTTGAGAGATAAAGGAAGCACTATAAACATTAGACCAGGACAGCAAACATAAACTAGAACTATCTTGTCCAATTAGGTATAGGCACCCTCAGCATAATGTTCTTTAGCAAAGGAACTGAAACACTGCAAAGAAAGTGTATCTACTAATAGCATGAATTAATGACAAGGCCAGGAAGAGGTACTGTGTTAGAACTTTAGAGCTGCTATAACAAAATGCCACAGACTTGGTGGTTTAAACAACAGAAATGTATTTTCTCACAGTTCTGCAGGCAAGAGGTCCAAGATCATGGTGTTGGCAGGGTTGGTTTCTTCTGAGGCCTCTCTCCTTGGATTGCAGGTAACAATCTTCAGCATGTGTCTTCACATGGCTTTCTCTCTGGATATGCCTGTGTCTTGATATCCTCTTTTTATAAGGACATTTGTAATATTGGATTAGGGCCCACCCTAATCAACCCTCCATTTGACTTAATTACCTCTTTGCACTTTATCTTGGCCAAAAGTCCCAGAAGCGATTAATTGCCTCTTTAAAGGCCCTATCTCCAAATACAGTCACATTCTGGGGTACTGGGGGTTGGGATATCAACATGTGGATTTGGAGGGAACACAACTCAGCCCATAACAGGTACTGATTCCAACAAAGACCACAGTTTTGTAAAAGCAGTTTGTGCATCCAAAAATAGCTGGGCCCTTAAAAACAAACAAACAAATAAACAAAAAAGATCAAGGATTCCCCGATTCTGAGATTCTCAGAATCGTGACCAGATAGAGGTCACTGGAGGCTGTGGTCACATGCCAGCACAGCAGATGGAGCCATGTTTAAATATTTAACTGAGATATTACAAGTCCTGACAAATTGGTAGGAATATCAGCCACTGAACTAGAGAAGGGTGTAGGAGGGCTCCTGCTGTGTCTAGAGTTGACCCCCAGTTGCAGGATAATGAAGAAGACCTGCTGGCCGAACGCTGGAAGAATTAGGGCATCAGGGGTTACTCTGGGGATTAAGGAAATAGCAATTTACTAACCATACAGAAATCCATATTTTAGCAAATAGTGCAAAAGAGTTAAGTCTTACCAGTTCCTAGGTGTACAGTTTTGTCTGATAACACCACTCTTTAGGCTTTAGTTTTCTAGTTTGTGTGAAAGCTACATGTCTACTAGGCTCAGGTACTTGACGTTCAAGGTATGGTCATTGCCATGTTAACAGTTTTTCCTTAAGTTTAATGACTGGCACAAAAGCCCCACCTTCCAAGGGTACCAATTTCCTTTCACTTTCTTTTTCTACTTCCTTTTCTGTCACTCAGGAATTATCTAGAAGGGTAATAGAGGTCTCTTTCACATAATCAGCCAATACTGTTAGCTTGATATGACGAAGTTACCTTTTGAAAGTAACCAGTGGACATTTTGAGGAGGATTTTCAACCTCACTCAAGAGACCAGATCTACTTACATGAACGATCAAAATCTTTAGTAAGCAACAAACTGTAAATTAACACTTTTTTGTGTACTTGAACTGTGCTCAATTCCCTGGATTTTTTCCTCCTGTGATCTGGGCATTGGATTTTCCAAATTCAAAAAGAGGAAGCAAGTGACAGACAATACACAGAGCATAGTATTAAAGGCTAGCTGAACTGATGGAGCTATAGTAAAACTTCAGCAACCCACAGCTTGGAAGCAGCCCACCTAGAAAATATTTTCATCATTTCAAGTTGTATCATCCAGCAAATAATGATAGACTGTTCACCGTTTCTGCCATAATCTAAAATAGTAAGAAATGGGCATAAGGAAGTATTCCTGCAGCACCAGAATTCCTGAATGAAATAGCAGAATTTTGTGCTTTTACAATGCTTAAAATCAAAACAGAGATTCTTCTCTGGAGACAGCAGGATGAAAGATGATTTTTAAATGTTCGATCCAGTTTTGTATGATGAGGATTAAAGTACTGAAGACAGGAAAAGCCAAAAATTATGTGTGAGGCTTTGTAGGCAAGGAAGAGGTATCAGTCCTTTAAAAAAACAAACAAAAAAAGTCTGATTTTCTTTCCTGGATATATTGTAAAACCATTTGCAGAGGAATTTGGGGGAAACCCTGGAACAAGAGATCATTTTATGTAGTAAATAATTCCAGCCAAAAACCAGACATGTATCTCACCCCTGCCTGATGGAGGAATTGGGAAACCCACCAAGCAAAAAGAGGATTATGTTGTATTGGAGCTAAATCTCAGAAGAAAATATTGCTGGGTGGATCTTCATACTTTTGTTTCTAATACAGACGATGGAAAAAGGAGGGAGATAATGACCACCAACAGTAGATAGAAAAATGTAACTAAATATGGCAGCTCCAAGAAGATAGATGGGAGGGGGAATCCCAAAGCGCTCAGACTCACTTTAGAATTTACAGGTGATGATTCCCTTTGATTCATGGTTGCCTTTCTTAAGGGCAAAAGAACTTAGTTGGCTAAAGATGGGATACAAACAGAAAGAAAGGCTACTCCAGCTGGGAAAACAAAAGATGTTTGGGATGATGTTGATGAAAGCTTTTTTAAAGTGAGAGGTACAGAGAGAGTGTAAGAGGAAAGCAGCTGGAGTTTTTCCAGGTCGGCTAATGACGCATGGAGCTGCTGACACAGCAGTTCATCCAGCCAGTGCAAGAGAGAGCTGCCTTGGGGACCTACCCTTGCTCTCAGGGCTGGACCCCAAGAGCCCAGGGTGGGGAGGCTTCACCACTTGGTTTATAAGACTTTTTTTTCTTGAGCTCTAATTTAAATGCTCACCATTGGGACACACTTAACTAAAACTCAGCTTAATTTTCCCCTTTTCGGAATTTGTTCCCCTTAGCAGGTATTTAGTTTCTAAGATCAGGAATCAGCAGGGGAGAGGACGTTCATCTGGGTTATAAAATAAAATGAAACGCCTCCACTTTTTCATCCTTAGTTACTCAAATGCCTGGTGCTTTGCTCATGAGGCTGAGAAAAATCCAAACTAGATGTAAAATGTTCACCTACTTGGTGATCATTTACTCTTCCCAGGGATGAAGGGAACTGTGGGCCTTGGTAATTATGTCTGCTGAGTTGTGAGGCTGTGCCTATGTAGTTGGAAATGTAAAATATTGTGCATGATGAAATGTTGCATTTTAAACTCTCTTTCTTCATGCTGTTTCTCCAGTTGAGACAAGATACATTCAATACAATGCTAACATATATGTTGTTCTTCAAATTTATGACTACAAATTGCAGATCCCATTTAACTGTCTCCCCATGATCAGTAAGTGATCTCTAACCCCTCCTTACGTAATTTCAGAGGGGGGAACTTACTGCCTCTGAAAGTCACTCACTCCATCTTCAGAATTTAGTATAGAATAGACTCTAAGTTTGACAAAGGTTCTTTCCAGATGACAGCAATAAGATTGATGTGTTCATGTCTGAGGCCTGTGCTCACCTGAACCCACACTGCAGAAACTGCCTTCCTATTTATAATTCACATCTACAGCCAAGCTCTTCCCATGCTATCAGTTTTTATGGAGGAACAATTCAGATGCATTTGTGTTTGGCCTCATTTTGGTGATAATGCTTTACCTCTAGCACACTGGATTCAGTTTAGACCTTAGGAAGAATTTCCTCATACATTTCCAAGGTTTCTACACGTTGGAACAGTTACTATGGGGAGGGGTAGAGTGTGAAAAATGTCCTCTAAATACCTTTCAACATTGGAATTCAACCAATCCTAATTTCTCCGTGACAGTGCTGCATATGGCCATGCCTGAAACAAAGGAATGTACTAGCTACCTTTTCCTTGATTACATCAGATACCTCTCAAATAGCAACAGGATGGTCCTAGAGATTAGTCCATCTCAGGGGTCAGCAAAATATGGCCTATGGCCAAATATATTGTATTGCCTGTTTTTGTAAAGCCTTGCGAGCTAAGAATGGTTCTTACATTTGTTAATGGTTGAAAAACGATCAAAGGAAGACATTTTTTGTGATGTGAAAATTACATGAAATTCGAATTTTTAAATACATAAGTAAAATATAGTTTCATTGGACAACATCCATTTATGTGTTGTCTGTGGCTGATTTCACATTGCAAGAACAGAGTAAGCAATGGTAACAGAGGTTGTATGGCCAACAAAACCTAAAATATTTTATCTAACCCTTAAAAGAAAAATTTGCTAATTTCTGATATATATCCTCCCCAAGTCTTCCTGATCATAGTGCCTTAAATTCAATTATAGTCTTTTTCAGTTCATTGTTTATAAATCTTTCTATATAATGCTTGGCACATACCCAATTCTTAACAATGCTTAATGAATAAATATAACCAATAATTTTATTATAAGACAAACAGAATAATAGACACTCTGAAGATGAAAAACCAGTGTGACTTCTTGTTAGAAACAGAAAAGCACTGTGCCTATTGATCAAAAGTATTTCTTGATCAATAGGCACAGTTTACACTAAAATGCCTTCCATTTTCTCTGTATGAGATCTGAAACTCAATGGCCTATGCACTGGTTCTAGATCCTGGCTTGTAATTACAAAGCAAAATCCTCTAATGTCAATAACAAGACCAGCCTCTATACCTTTTAAGTGCAATCTTCTTGATTATAAGCAGCCACTGACCAAAGACATCAATTAGAGAGGGAGATTTCTTAAACCCTGGGGCAAGAGTTTAGTTAAAAACAACTTGGGAAGTGGTTTAACTCTTTGGCTATCACCCACCTTCAGCACATAACATTCAAAGCAGATCCATTATTTCTTACAGCAGGGAAGAAAATAACTACTCTGTGTTTCTATTTGGGTGGCTCCTCTCTTCTAAACACCCTCACCCCATTTAAAGCCAGGTATAAGGAAAATGGATGGGAGAGGAAGGGGGCTCCAGCAGGTGTTCCTGTGGATCCCCTTTAATGTTCATTACAGTGCAATGCAGAGGAAGTACAGGTGGGAGATAGATCTGTTTGCTTGTCCCTGTCTTGTTACTGTATTTCAAAATATCTGGCCCTAGTTTTAGAGCATCTGGGGGCTTCAAACCCTTTGGAAGATCATAGACATAAATCCAAGCTATACTTATCCCAAGGGACTGCTATCATCCACCATATCTCAGAAAGAGCCAGGAATTCCTGTACTGAAGCCAGTCAGCTGGGAAGTAGAATGGCAAGGAGAAACCTAGAGAAATTTCAGAAAGAGAACCAAGAAATGGCTCACCCCCACCCACCCCAAGTGGAATGAAGCCTGTAATTTACATGCATTTTTCAAGGGTGTAGAATGAAAAATTGGAGCAATCAGGTATAAACTAGAGCAATGTGACACTCCTGTACACATTTATACACTCACTCACTCATTCTTTCTGCTGCATTTTCTTTGAAGCCTTTTGGATTTCTTTTTTTTTTTTTTTTTTTTTTTTTTTTTTTTTTTTTAGTTAGACCAAGTCACTGTCGCTCATTCTCAAAATTCCTCACACTTGGCTTCCTTTCAACCTGTTTGAAATGCAGTAAATATATATGTATATGGTAATGATTTGCTCTTACTGGCACACTTCAGCCTCTAGAGAGAGCTCAAGCCTCCAAGTCCTGAAGAGGAAGAGTTCTGTTGTGATGTATGAGTTAACAAACAAATCAGACTAAGGTATCAGTGGTGGGGCATTTGGTAGGAGAAGCAAGAAGGCTCAGAGCTCTCCCTGTTCCTGGAGAACGCATCAGAGGCTCCTCCTTTCAAGATCCCCTTTGTCCTCTTAGCTTTCTTAGAGAAACCCTTTTTGAAAAATTGCTTCACTTTTTTCTTTCTGCCCATGTAGCTTTTATGGTCATCTAAACAAAATAAATCCTCCCAGCTCAAATGTGGTCTAAACTAGCTAATGAAGAAAGGGGATCAGATAGGCATTTTATACATACACACAAAAATCCAATTAGTAATATGTGATGAGACAAATATCGAGATAGCAGAGTTCTGAGACTCAACACCCAATAGTAAAAAGGTTGAGAAAATTTTTTACTTGTCAGTTGAAGGTCCAAAACCTCCTGTCTGCTCTTAAAAGGAAGGTTTCTTTCTCTTTGGGAGCAAGGCTAAATTGACCTACTTGATGAGGTACAGTCCCGGGGAGAAGCAGGAATGAAGGCAAGGAGAAGAGTGGCTGGAGGGGAGGCCCTGGAGCAGCTGCAGGTATAAGAAAAATGGATGGGAGAGGAAGGGGGCTCCAGCAGGTGTTCCTGTGGATCCCCTTTAATGTTCATTCCAGCGCAAAGACCAGACTCCCTTTTTCATTTACTCTTGGCTTTAAATTCATTTCTGGACACAATGTTTTGAAACTGAACTACATGGGTCACCAGGTTAATATGAACTTTCCAATTTATGATTATTTCTTTTGATTGTATGTAATTTTAACAGTTTAACCTTTTGCATATATTCAAATATTTTAAATTATCTTATTGCTTTAATCTGACATAATTATGTCTCTTTTAACAAAATAAGTGTATTTTCTACTATTTGGGGGGATGAAAATTTTTGCAATTAGTTTATTTTGTGTGGCTATATGATTTATCTCAACTTGGTATTGTTATGCAAAGGTATTTATTATGGATCTCCACATATTCTAAGGGAAAACTAATAAAAGAGTAACAAAATGTAGCAGTTCTACTCCCTAGCCTCTGACGCTAAAGTGCTGTGTTATCTTGGACAAGTCTCTTTGGTTTGATAGACATCAGTTTATGCATCTCTAAAACAAGTGAATTGGACTAAGGTCTTTTCCAGAATTAGTGTTTGATGATTCTCTGAACAAATAATGACCCCTATGTCAGGATAAGAGAGGTGCCCCCTGAGCACCCATCTGCAGCATGGCCATCCAGGCCTTCGGCTCTTGCTTTTCGCACTTCCCAGCTACCTTACAAATGTCCATGGCCATGCAGCCCTGCTGAAAGCCAAGGGCCCTGCATATTTACTTCATTTAAGAAGGCTGCACAGGATATGCCTGGCTGACATAAATGGTGCCTAATGGGCTGTAAATGACTTTTGACCACTTGACCTTGGTCATGTTGATATGACCCCCATCAGGTCCCCTCCACTGTGGGACCACGAGGATGCCCACGCACTACTTCGTAAATGAAAACGGTATTTCCCTTAATTGGGGAGAGGAAACAGGGTAATGTGGAGCAGCAGCAAGTCATGCATTTCATGAACGCGCAGCCTGATTGGATGCCACAGTAAATCACCCACAGCTCGGCCCTGTCAATTTTTCTGAGCCACGGCTTTGAATTACTTGCCTAAGCTTCCATTTAGCCTCACTCTAATCCCACCCTCACCCTCACCCTCACCCAGCAGCATCTCCTGTCATGCTTGCATGCTCCTCTGCTACATTTTGCTCCTACTTTCTAGTTAAAGCAATTTTTCCTGTCATCCCATACACAACATTTTCTTTCTTCAAGATCTTTGTTCAGTACTCAGATTCCCTGAAAAGGTTTTCCTGTGTAATGTTAATGACAGCAACAGTTACAACTACTCTATTACTGCCCCCATTATCACCACCACCACCATGGACTGAGCCCCTGCTATGTGGCCAGCACTATATTACATATTTTATAAACCTCTTATCTCACAGCCAGCCTGCCTGAGTCTGAATCTTATCTCTGTCACTTTCTAGCTTGTGTGACCTTGTTTAGGTCATTCAAGTTCTCAATGACTCAATTACCTTATCTGGAAATTGGGAATATCTATAGTACTTATTTGATAGGAATTATATGAGGATTAAATGTCTTAATCTTCTTGGCAGCTATAACAACTGTAACAGCGTGGCTTATAAACAACAGAAATTTATTTCTTACAGTTTGAGAAGATTAGAATTCCACTGTCAAGGTGCCAGCAGACTCGGCATCGAATGAGGGCCTGCCTGTTCCTCATGGACAGTGCCTTATCTGGCTGCATGATGACATGGTGGAAGAGGCTGACAAGCTCCCTCAGACCTCTTTAAGCACACTAGTTCCATTCATGAGGGCTTTACCTCGTGGTCTAATCACCTCCCAAAGGCCCTACCTCCTAATACTATTACCTTGAAGGTTAGTATTTCAATGTATGAATTTTAGGGGAATACAAGCATTCGGACTATAGCAAATGGAAGTATTTACAATAATACCTGGCATATAGTAAATTTCCAATAAATTTTAAGTAAAAATGATGTTGATGGTGTCTTCATCATACAGATGAGAAAACTGAGCTTCAAAGGGATTATTTACCCAAAGGTTCAAGTTATCTGCTGCTGCATAATTACCTATTCAAAATTTTAGTTGCTTTAAATAACAATAATCCTATTCTAGTTCATGGTTTTCTGTGTCAGGAATTTGGGCTGAACTCAGCTAGTCAGTTCTTCTGCTCCACCTGACATTGACTAGGGTCACAGCTTGTGGCTGGGTTGGAAGGTCCAATATGACTTTAATTACATACCTGGCACCTTTGTAGAGGTGTCTGCAGGCTGAGATCAGCTGGGCCCCTATCCATCTCCATGGAACTGCAGGCCCCTCCTATGTAATCTCCGCATCATGATAGCTAAACTTTTTATAAGGCAACTCAGAGCTGCAAGAGACCATGTTGAAGCTGCCAGCTGAATTAAAGTCTAGGCATGAACTGGAATAAAGTAACTTCTATTGGTCAAAGCAGTCAGTGTCCAGCCCATATTCAAGAGGAGGGATGTAGATATTACCTCTTGTTGGGAGGAGCATCGAAGAACTTGTAGCCACCTCTAATCTAGTACACTGAAATCTCATACTTAGCAAATGAAGTTAAATCAGATATTAAGAGAATTAAGCATAATATATAGCACCTATTGGGCATCCCAAACCAATAGCTATTAAAAAAATGGAAACCTTTTTCTCTCTGGCTGCAAATTCTGTGCGCTCAGACTATGCTCTTCTCATGTCGTGGAGATAACATCCCCAATTAATGCACAGCCTGGGTTCAGTGGGCTTTTATGAAGGGCTGCCATGGACATGTCTTATTTCCTAACTTAGGCTCAAATTTTCATGAGACAGGCATCTAACTTTATTTTTGTTTGAATCCCTCAGAGTACCTAAAACAATGCAGTGCATTCAATAATAATTTGATTAAATCATTTAATAAATTTTATTAGTCACAAAACACTAAAAATAAATATTTAGTAAGAGTGTTGTTTTTAGGCCTGTTTTCCATTCATTCACTCCTTCAACAAAATCTAAGCAGATTAAAAATGCATATTGTATTTATGGAGTTTGTGTTCATACATACAGAAAATGTTAGAGCTGAGAGGGAATACCAGGATCATCGTGTTCGACACTCTCATTTTGCATAGAGAGAAATCCTGGTCCACAGGGCATAACTGACTGTCTTAGCTGGAAGTTTGCTACATCAGGGCAGAAAGTCAGGTTTTATGACAGGCCACTATTTTTTCCACTAGGTCATCTGACTCTTCCTAATACATAGTAGGTACTCCAATCTTGTTCTCAAGATGTACTGTATGTTTAGGTTAACAGTATATAAGAGTTATAATATTAAATTTAGGTTGGAAATATTAAAATGACTGTATAATTTTATATCTTTAAAAAATGCATATTTTTAGTGCTGTCCCCTGAAAAGACTCTAAAGCAATGATGGCCCAGTAGCAATGAGCATCCTTGGTAGCCAATTAAATGTCCCATAATAGCATTTCCAACAAAGAGAAACAAGAGAGCTTCAAAGAAACACATAACTCCTAGTTTGTGGCATCATTTTGTGCCAGAAAGCAAGAAAACTGTCAAAGACTAGCTGGGTCCTGTCAAAAGGACAATGTGAAGGGATTTCCACTAACAATAGAATTAACAAAAAATGACAACTGCAATGAATTTTACATTACAAGCTCATGGAATATAACATTTATTTAATAAAGGAAAACGTTTTTCTCTCTGACTGCAAGTCCTGTGCATTCTGCCTATTTTCATTTCATGCCATGAAGGTAACATCCCTGATTAATGCACAGCCTGGGTTAATATAAAATTCCATGAGCTTGGAATGCTACTTTACACAAAGAACAGAAAACACCTAATTGGTCATTATTCCAATTGCTAGAATATCAAATATTTGCTCTGAAACCTTATGAAGGAAAGAATTAAGCATTTATTTTGCCTTTTCTGTATAAGTTTTGCCTTTTCTGTATAAGCTATATTTTAGAGTTGCCAAATAGAATGTCAAGTAATGTTCTTCTTTACAGAGGAATTCCAGCCAATAAAGAATAATGGAATTAGAGAATTGCACTTGTACCACTACTAATGAAATCATGGTTCCAGGCAGATTCCCACTGGGTGTTAAAACCATTAGGTGAAACTTGATAATGGAAGGATCAGGCTGAGTCAGCATTACTAAAAATAATACACATTATAATGAGCTGCAGTAAGAAATATGCAGCACTACCTGTGCAATATTATTGCTTAAAAAGTTAAAACTGAATCCAGTAAAGCCTTTACATCTAACTATTGATTTAGAGGAAATTCAGGAGATAGAGGAATCAAATTAAGCAACCAGAAGTAATGAGCCAATTACAGAATATAGGAGTGTCAACAGGACAAGTAGCCTGGTTTCGCCAACAAATCAACTAGAAAAAAAAAAGGTGAGAAAGAAATTGTTCTAGAAGAATTGTATATCATGCGTGGACTTTGAATCCTGATTCAAACAAACTAGTTAGAGAAGAAAAAAAAAAAACTTTAAACAATTGCAGAAATTTGAATATGAGAAAACTATTACGTGATATTGAAGAATTGGTGTCAGTTTTATTACAGCATAGTGGTGATAAAAAGTAAGTACATTATCCGTTATAACTGTACGTCAATGTGAACCAATTCTCTGAATAATTCCTTTGGATTTTTCTCTTGCATCCATCAGTACCTTTCCAGCACCACAATCTTGACCCCAGTAGCCCTTTAAATAGTGCCTTTATTGACCTCATTTAATTCCTCCTTTAAACCAAACATATCTAAGAATAAATTTGACTTCAAATTGATCATAGTGACTTGAATGGATACAGGTTTATTTTTCTTATAGAAAAAGTTCAGAGGTAGGCAGTTGCCAGCTTTGATTTAACAGACAATGAATGTTAGAACTGACATCTCTGTTTTGATCTCTTGAACTTTCCTATGTAATAGCAAAACAGCTACAACCCTAGAGCCATCACATCCATGCTCAGGTTGGAAATATGAATAGGGGTGTGACCAGCTGCATCTGTAAACCTCTGTCAAAACAAAAACATTTCTAGGAATTTCCCCACTAGATTTCCCATTATTTCTCTTTGGTCAGATCTGAGGGGAGGGTGGGAATGTAAGTCAGGATTGTCATGCCTGTGTTAGACTTTCATAATCCAAGGCCTGGAGATAGGAAATGAGGTGGCTCTGAACAAAACTGGAATTTGCTTAGTAATAAAGAAAGGAAACTGACTATTTGGGTAAGTAACACATATACAGTAATTATCTAGACATGTCTTTCTAAAATATCAATGTCATCAGTTTTTCATTCTCACTCCTGTTCAAAAGTTTTCAGTGGTCTTTGCCTGAAGCAATCTTCTCCAGAGGGCTCCTTGGCATGCTGTTCTTGGAAGCAAGGCTGGATTATCTACTGCCACAGCTGGTTGTCCAACATGCCAAGAACAGAAACTAATGCTGCTCCTCGAAATGGTAATATCACTTAAGGAGATTCAGCAGTCACTTGGTGACGAGTTGATTATATCAAAATCCTTGCATCTTCAAAGGGGAAACAAATGTTTTAGCTCAACAGAGAGGGACATGTGTTCTAGACGTGGGTTTGCCTTCCCTGCCACACTGCCTTAGCCAGAACCATTCCTTGGGGGTTCTGATCTATTGGCAGGATATCCCTCATAATACTGCCTCAGAACAAGGTGCCTGCTTAAAATAAAGGAGGGATGACAGTGGGTATATGACAGTGGGTCCTCCTGACCCCACTACATATGGCACCATCCAGAAGCTATCAGCATTGGAATGGCCTCCTGAAGAGGCAGCTAAGGCTTCTGCTTAAAGATGACCCTGCAATGATGGGGTGCCAGTCTTTAGGATGTGTTATATATCTTAAACCAATTGCCATCATACGGTGCCCTGTTTCCGGAAGGAAGAATATGCAGATCTGAGAACCAAGACATGGAAGGGGTAGCCCCACTGACAATCAGTCCTAGGGACCTACATGAGGAATCTGTGCTTCCCATAACCATAACTTTAGGTCATGTGGGTCTAGAAGTCCCAAGTTCTGGAGAGAGAGACTCAATCAGGCAATACAGGAAGAGTTGCACTGAACTTACAGCCAAGGCTGCTGTCTGATTCCTTTGGGCTGTTTCTGCCAGTAGACCAGCAGGTGCAGAAGGGAATGACGATACCTGCTTGAATAATTAAACCTGCTTATCATGAGGAGGTAGGACTGCAGTGACCTAATGGAGATGGGAAGAAATATGTTGGGCACTCATGGTCAACTGGGTCACTCAGGCTTTCACTAGAAATTGTCAAGTAGAGCAAATGAGGCCTAATAAGAAAATGATACGGAGAAATTCACACCTACCCCACCCCATACAAACCACTTAGACTAGCAGAAGTTTGGCCAAGAGATAAGGAGAATGTAGAAGGAATGGACTCATGACAGTCAGCTACAGCCTCAGGACCAACTGTAGCAGCCACTAACCATGAATCTTAAGCTTTGCTGTAAAATGTGACAACCAAAGCTGAAAGAAATTGTGCCAGGATGAAGGGAACTTAGTGTGAAAGGCAAGGAGATCTGAACAGGACCGGGGCGAAATGCAGTCAGAGTCCCACCAAATCCTTTTTACCAGACTGATGTTCCCATCCCCAGCTGCTGTGTGTGTTGGCTGCTTCCTGCTCATGGCACCTCTTTTCTCCAGAAAATTGCCTTACCATGAAGTAATACATCCCCCTTCCTCAGGGGCTGGGGAACCACAGCCAGTGATGGGGAATAAACAGACATCGGGATAAAGCCTGGCCCCTTTTCCTCAGAGTGGGGCAACTCTGTGGTGCTGTTTGTGATCCAGAGCTCCTTTTGAGGCCAGGCTGAAACTGCACTCCATTTGAACCTACTTCCTTGGCTGGCTTCATGCCCTTCTCTTCGCCTGCTCACCTCACTCTGTCTCTTGAGAACATTTTGTCCAACATTCATCTTCTCAAGATTCCCCCTTTGGGGCTCTGTTTTTAGCAAACCTGATCTAAGATACTGCCTGTTTGGGGCTAAATTGTGTTCCCCAAAAAGATATGTCCAAGTGCCAACGCCTGGTAGTCATTCAGGTGAACTTATTTGGAAATAGGGTCCTTTTTAATGTAATCAAGTTAAAATGAGGCCACATTGGCTTGGGATAGCTCCTAATCCAACAACTTATGTCCTTACAGGAGGAAGAACACAGACAGACCCACATAGAGGGAAGACTATCATGTTTCAATGGGAGCTGAGATTAGAGTTGTGCTGCCATAAACGGGACCATTGTGGATTGCCAGCAACCACCAGAAGCTAGGGAGAAGCAAGGATGCATTCTTCCCTAGAACCGTCAGAGAGAGCATGGCCCTACCAACATGTGGATATTGGATTTCTAACTTCCCAGTTTTAAGCCACTCATTTAAGATACTTTTGTTGTGGCAGCCATGGGAGCCAAATATATTGTCATTGGAGGCCCAACTTAAATTTCATTTCCTCTGTGAAGCTCTCTCCCTGTTGAGTCCTGCACTGCTGACACCAGAATCTCCACCATAGCACCAGTAGCACACATTTTCCCCTCCATTCACTGCCTCTTACCACTTGCAGCCTGGTAGTACATCTTCACTGTTTGTAGGTGCTAGACTACAAGCTCTTGGAGAACAAAGACCAGAGAAGATACTTATGCCACTTTCCCAGTTTAAAGAGTCTCTTTAGTTTGTATTATCTTTGTGATAGAAAACTATAAAGATATTTTATTGTGCATTCCTATTTTAGCAAACACTCCCCATGAATAAGAGATAGAAAAAAAAGTTGAGAATCGTTCAAAATAAACAGTTCTTCTGTCTATATGAAAGGTTTCATTTCATTTTTGTGTGTTGGACCACTTTGGCTGGTAAGGAGGAAGGTGTGTTAGAGCACTGACTGACATAGCTAGGGAAATGGACTTTTTAAAAAATGTGGGCTGGTAAAAGTATTGAAAAATGCATGGAATATTCTTAAAAGTTGGTCAAACCAATATGATACACCAATTCCACTACCACATATATATCTAAGAAAAATGAAAACATGTCCACAAAAAGCCTTGTTTATGAATGTTTGCAGTAACATTATTCATAGTAGCCAAAAAGTAGAAAGAACCCAAACGTCTACCAATTAATGAATGGATGAATAATTTATAAAATGGAACATTATTCAGTAATAAAAAGAATAAAGCACTGATATATGCAACAACATGAGGAAACCTTGAAAAAAAAAAAAGTTGGATTTGTTAGCCTGTTTTCTTAAAAAGGTGCTAAGACTCTTGGTATTCTGGTCATCTCATTTTCAAGGCTCATGTTCTTAAATTTCTCTGGAAACTGAAGGATATCTAAAACAAATACAGGTGAGCGGGAAAAGGTTATTTATAGATTTAACTGGAGAACAGAAACATGCTGGGCTCAATTTCAAACTCTTTGATTTTAGCATCCAACAACATTTATTAATTAAGGAGATATTCACATTCTTTTTAGTGTTCTCAATTCACATCTGGAATGTTTCCTTTGAGAACAAGTGTCCCACAGAATGCCAGCACATTCTATTAGGACCACATTTCTGGGACTATTCTCTTCTGATTAGACTGTTCTGGGAGGTTAGTGGAAGGGAAGCAACAAAGAGAGTATTGCTAGCCCCATAGAGTAAAAGATTAATAATATCAATAAAAGAATCTCATTCTTGGGAGCTGCTGGAAATTGAAGCCTTAGTATACATTCTTCAAAAACAATTTGTGAGATTGAACTTCAGGAAAGGAATTCACTGATCAATGTGAATAACCACAAATGTTTTAAATTTAACATTTTTACCTGGTTAACTTAAAAATAAGTCCTAAGAAAATAAGTATTATGTTTGTTTTCTTCTAAGTTCTCAAAGGACAGGTGGAGATGATTTAAGTGTAAATGACTTGGATAACTTTAAATACAGTAAGATGGCCTGTCATCAGAGTTTTGATCTGGAATACTGCAGATGATGAGCAGAATAAAGGCAGGATCACTTACTGACATATCCAATGTTATATTTGTAATAGAATTAAAAATAAGAAACCCATTACTGATTTTCCTGGAAGATTTATTTTTGTCCCTTAAGGCTATCTTGTTTTCCTTCTTTTTCTTAAAACACATTAAAATGTTAGCAGAATGAGGACACTGTTCTTCTGCCCTAGATGTCTTATATTCAAAATATTCAAATGTAAAATCGGATCAAAAAAGAGGTCCCGTTTGAGAAGGCAAAGAACATGAGAACATTTAGAATATCTAGTGTCATTCTACAAAAACCTTTTCTTTCCTCTTGAGAGCCTTTGATACCCTGCCCTGGAAAACCAATACACATTATTGTACAACTTGATAATGTGTGTATACTGCTCTGTGAGAAATTGGCAGAAAAAGTAAAGGGAAGAAATAATACTCGTAGTTATAAAGGAAAATAATAAGGTCACTGCAAGCGCAATTTTTCTTTTTTCCAAGTCTCAGTACCCATCATCTTTCTAAGATTGGATTTCATTTGCACTTTAATACTGGATGGGAAAACTTCACGTTACTTCTATCAGCTCACCTGCCTGTGACAATCTCAAGATCTTAATAGCTAGACCACCAAACAGGAAATAGTCTTGCAGATCAAGTTTTTGAAGCTATCAGTCCACAAACCTTGCTTGCAAGAATATTTTCCAAAGCCTGTACAAATTTACCATTATAATATATAAATTTAAGACAAATATTTTATGTCTTTTTATATACAACAGAAAATAAGATGTATCTCAGAGTAAATTAGTTCATTTGCATGTATCAATTTGTTTATTTGCACTTATTTATTTATCATTTATTCTATCAACAAACCTAAGTCAGGAACTGTGCTAAGTGGTGAAAATGTAAAGATGAATAATCCATTTTCCTTCAAAGAGTTCTTGGGCAAGTAGGTAGGCAACCACTAACATATAATGTGATGCACAAAGAGATGCATCCAATTCTAAATAGGCCAAAACAGCTCTACCCAAGTGGAAAGAAACATTTAGAGCCCTTCAGAACCACTAGGACAGTTGGCTCTGATCTCAGATAAGTGGAGAAAACAGATCCCCTACTCAACTGGGAATTTGTTCCTCTGTGCAACTTTCTAAATCTTTGAAAGCCAAGTTCTTCATTTTCTTTCTTGTTCTCATTCCAAGAACAGGTAACATTGAGTTTGCTTTGCCTGAAATCCCTCTTCAAAGTGTGTTGGTATTTCAACTGGTTTTAAGTAAACCTCAGTGTTTTATTTTGCTTCTTTAATGCTGAGCAGAGGTGGGGGGAGGACAAGGACTGCATCTCTTTCAGGAATGTTACCTGCCTGTGAGCAGAGCCACTGGCTGCCTACACTCTGCTTACCTGGCCTTCACTACCCATGCAGCTCCGGGATCGCTTATCAGGTAAGAGATTTTAAAAAAAGGCAATCAGAGCTGTAGCAGCAAACTGTTTCAGCTATCAAGTCTTGCTCTAGTTAGCCTGATTCCTCTCAAGTGTTTCTTCTCTATCCTTCCCACGCTCACTGACCCCTCAGCTCCTGTTCTCCAAGTTTGTTTCCTCATGCGGTAGGTCAGTGGCTCTGCTAGTCTTTACTCCCTCATTCTGATTATGGATAAATACGTATTACAGACTTTCAGCCTTATCCTGGCATTCAAATTTCTCTGACCTTTATATTTTACTGCCACTTTCCTAGAACTAGGTACCTTCCTTGTTCTCAGGGAGGGCTAACAGCACAGTGGACTGAATGAGGCTTTGCAGATAGAACTGGGTTTACTTCTTGACTATAGCATTTCCTAGCTATGTGATTAAGCAAGACCAAACCTCTCTAAGCCTCAATTTCTAATACTATCACCTTCCAAGGTTTTTATGAGGATGAAATAACAATTAAAAAGCACCTAGCATGTAGTACAACCAATAAACAGTGGCCTTTTTATGATTATTTTTGTATACACCCTGCTTATAGCCAAGGCTGGCCATGCCCACTTCCTGGGGAGTATATCCATTCATTTGCAGTATGCCAAGAACTGTGCAAAATCCTGACACTGTGACAGTGATATATACAAGGTCCCTGTCTTAGAGGAACTCTTGGATCCTTTGGAAGGGACAGGTATGTGCATAAATTATTATGACAGTAAGTTATAAAATGGCAGAAAAGAAGATACAGTGCTTTGGGAATATGAGAGATAAGACTGCAGCATGCAGCTCACAAGAGAGAAATATACCTGTTAAGTTAGAATTCAAAAAATAATTGAAAAATTATTTTTTCAATTATTTTGTGCAAAAATTATGTTGTGCAAAAATTTTGCCCTCTCCACATACCAGAATCTCAATGGGAGAAGCCCAATTAGCACAAGCATACTTATCAACAATGAACTATAAAAGGTACATAGTAATCCCCACAATTTCCTGAGAGTATCAGTAAGGGTTTGATTAGAAAATCAGAAATCATTCTCAATATTTCAAGCAAGATGATTTTAATTCAGGGAACTGATACTTACAAAACTATGGATAGAATTGGCACAAGGGCGATCAGAGAAGACCACTGCTAGAACTCAGGGGTGCTGTTAGCTTTAAGGAAGTCAAGAAATTACAGGAACAACAAGAATCTGCTGACAGTACCCACAGCTCTGAGCTGGGGTTTCTCTGGGGTTGACACAAAATCTCACGCCTGCCTACTGGTACTGGCAAAACAATAATACAACTTCTCGGCCTTCCAAATCTCATGTGAGTGCCTACGTTACCCATGCCTTTATTTTCTGATGCTTTGACATCTTGGGACCTTGCTGACCCAAGAGGCACTACCCCACCCAGTGTTAGCTAATTCCTAGAGATAACAAACAAATCTCCTTTGAGCATGCCTTTTATGAGCAAGCTAGCCAATCGGGACTCCATACCCCAACTACCTCCTTTATGGGACTCTCCCACTCTGGGTTGCTAGCTATCTGCCCTAATCACTCCAGGCCCAGATACCAGACAACTAAGGACAGCCCCTACATCCCAGAGCCCACTGAAATTATTCACAGTAGCCAATCCTAAACCTGCGTACCCTACACCACCTGCCCTTTCCTGTGGAAACCATAATAAATGTTCTTGTTCACACTTCACCCTCACCACCCACCCCGCCTCCTGAGCCACTTTGGTGCTTCCCCCAAGTGCTGTTCCCCAATGGCACGGCATGTCCCCTTTCTTGGGATCTGTAAACAGAACTATCTTTTCAATGGCAATTGCATCCTGGTCTGCTGGCCTCACCATACTTGAATCACTTTAAAAGCCTACATTTTAATAAAGTGCCTCCTACTAAGGAAACCTCATCTAGAATTTGCTGGCAGAAATTTTGAAAATGTAGTTCCCAGGCTTCAGACTACTGGAAGAGAGAACATGAAAAGAGAAAAATAGTGCTGAGTTCCCAAGACGCAATCTAGCACACTGAGTCACAAGTGGGTGTTAGCGCTCATTTAGTGTGGCTGAAGAAATAGCTCTCTGTTGTCTGAATTACATTTTACTAGATTTTTTATTACTAGATAAAGTTATTAATATTTGTTTCTAATTTTGAAAAAGATTTTGTTTGTTTTTTTGAGATGAAGTTTCACTCTTGTCACACAGGCTGGAGGGCAGTGGCACTATCTCAGCTCACTGTAACCTCTGCCTCCCAGGTTTAAGCAATTCTCCCTGCCTCAGCCTCCCGAATAGCTGGGATTACAGGTGCCCGCCACCACACCTGACTGATTTTTCAAAATTTTTTTAGTAGAGGTGGGATTTTACCACATTGGCCAGGCTAAACTCCTGACATCAGGTGATCCACCCACCTCGGCCTCTCAAACTGCTGGGATGACATGCCTGAGCCACTGTGCCCGGATAAATCCTGATTACTCATTGCTCAAATGAGCCTCTCCACACTCCCTGGTGATCTCCATAGAAGTTTTTGTGGCCTTCTTTGAGTTCTACACGCTGCTTGCCACACACTTCACTTACTAACCAGAATGGCTGTGCAGTGACCTAGCCCCTTAAAGACTATGAATGACCCCGTTTTTCTCTATCTCATTGGTGCCACATATGCTATAGCAACAGAAGATAAATTTAGAAATTCTTTTCCAGTAAAAGACACTTCCTGCTTAAAACACAAGCTGAAAATGGATCCCCAGTAACACAAAGAGTGATACTTCCTGTGCAATATCTTTAAACTTTCCCCATCCTCACAGAGGAGTGGTGGTAGTTTTCATGATTAATTTCCTCCTATTGCCCTGCCCCTGGCATGAAGAGAAAGCTCAGAAGTTGGAGAGATTTAGACTCAAACACGTGGGTTACCCACCAATCTATGGAGAACTGTGACTATAGAAGTGTATGTTAAAACCTCTTTGAAGATGGGTCTGAGTTCCGGCCTCGATTTCTGTTAGAAATTGATTCTTCCTGTCATGAACAATGTAACATTCTCCCTATACAACATGGTTTGGCATCCTATAGGGAGCAATAGTTCAGCAGCATGGAACTTTTTGGCATTTATTCTTTTTCTTTTCTTTTCTTTAAGATGGAGTTTTGCTCTTGTTGCCAAGGCTGGAGTGCAATGGCGTGATCTTGGCTCATACAACCTCTGCCTCCCAGGTTCAAGCGAATCTCCTGCCTCAGCCTTCCAAGTAGCTGGGACTACAGGTGCGGGCTACCATGCCCGGCTAATTTTTATATTTTTAGTAGGGATGGGGTTTCACTGTGTTGACCAGGCTGGTCTCAAACTCCTGACCTTGTGATCCGCCTGCCTCGGCTTCCCAAAGTGCTGGTATAAGGGCGCGAGCCACTGCACATGACCAGCATTTATTTATTCAAGAAGTACTTATTGCTTCCTTTTCCTTCCTCTTTCTCTTCTCTTCCTTTTCACAAAAATTCAGTCCTAAATCCATTTTGGGGCATCTTCACCGGGGGGAGGAAGCACAGAGGCCCACAGCAGGTGTCAGAGTCTGACCAGGGAGGAGGCAACCACACAGAGGGTGGAGATGGGAAGCATCTCCAGTGGGGGATGTTAGAGCTCACATGGGGTGAGGAGAACATCAGCAAAGGAGGACATTGTGCACAGATGGAGCCCTGCGGCAGTGAGGAAGGCATCTCCACCTTCCACAGTGGCTTGGCATACTGTGTGGGAGCCCACAGGGGTGAGGAGAGCATCTGTGCCGGAGACACAGCCTGGAGTAGGGTGTCAGTGTCTGAGAGGGGAAGGTGGGCGTCATGCTGGGCAGGCAATGGGATGAGAGATTGGTTACATGAGAAGGAGGATTGATCAGCAAATATACTGAGGTTAATAGATGCTGGTGTTGTCACTGTGAATGGATAAGTTACAAACATGGAGAAGCAGAAAAGTAGACTGAATCTTGTGCATTTTGGATTTGAATGATACGTCTCAGTGAGAATTTGTGATCTCTCTCTCTCTCTCTCTCTCTCTCTGTGTGTGTGTGTATGTGTGCATGCGTGCGTGCATGTGTGTATTCTCAATAGGAGCAAGGACAGTGAGCACACCTGGCATCCCGGTATCAAACCTGTTTCTGGATATCATTCTCCACTGAAAAGAACCCCTCTCTGGAGCAACTGCTGGTTCCAGGGCTGGGATAAGGAAAAGCTAGAGGAGTCTCAAACATTTTCATGTGTCTGAAAAGTAAGAATGATGATGAGACATCAAAAGGCCACAGACCAGCTTAAATCTAAAACAATGTAAACATCAAAATAAAAAATGACAGCAGCCGGATGCAGTGGCTCATGCTTGTAATCCTAGCACTTGGGAGGCCAAGGTGGGCAGATTGTCTGAGCTCAGGAGTTTGCGACCAGCCTGCGCAGCATGGTGAAACCCGTGTCTACCAAAATGCAAAATATTAAACAGGCATGGCAACATGCACCCGTAGTCTCAGCTACTCGGGAGACTGAGGCAGGAGAATTGCTTGAATCCAGGAAGCAGAGGTTGCAGTGAGCCAAGATCACCCCATTGCACTCCAGGCTGGGTGACAGAGTGAGACTGTATCAAATATATATATAAAACAATTGAATACAACGGGAAACCAAGAGTCAAAACTGATATAAAGAATGAATGAATTGAAAAATGGATGAGAAAGAGGACATATACATTGTTCCAAAGCATATACCCCATAGTAATTTTTAGCCGCAAAAGGACCAAAAGTAACTTTACCGTGGAGGAAACTAGTATACACTACCTAAACTGAACGATTAAAGTGAACTTCACCATTAATTGGACACATCCCCACCTGATATCATCCAATAAGAATAACACCATCACTTCTGTGATATTCTTGCCAAAGATGCACAACTTGAATTCAACCTCAAGAAAACGTTATATAGGCCAGTGCAGTGGCACAGTCCTGTAATCCCAGTGCTTTGGGAGGCTGAGGAGGGAGGATCACTTGAGGCCAAAAGTTTGTGACTAGCCTGGACCACATAGCAAGACCCCATCTCCACAAAAAATAAAAACAAATAGACTGGGCAAGGTGGATCACACCTGTAACTCCCTTACTTTGGGAGGCCAAGGCGGGCAGGTCACCTGAGATCGGGAGTTTGAGACCAGCCTGGCCAACATTGTAAAACCCCATCCCTACTAAAAATATAAAAATTAGCCAGGCGTGGTGGCAGGTGCCTGTAATCCCAGCTAACTGGGAGGCTGAGGCAGGAGAATCGCTTGAACCCAGGAGGTGGAGGTTGCAGTCAGCTGACACTGCACCATTGCACTCCAGCCTGGGTGACGAGTGAAACTCTGTCTCAAATAAATATAAAAACAAATAATATGAAAATATTATACAAAGTCAAGACGAGGGGCATTCCACATAATAACTGGTTTGTAATTTTCAAAAACTCAAGATCATGAAAATCAAGAATATTGAGAAAACATTCCAAAGTAAGTGAGGTTTTTAAACTTGACAATTAAATATGATGTGTGATTATGGACTGGTTCCTATGTGATAAAAGGACATTATTGAGCTAATTGGAGTCTGTGGATTAGATGGTAGTGATACATCAATGTTAATATCCTGATACTGATGGCTGTATTGTGAGAATGTAGGAGAATATTCTTGTTTGTAAAAAGCACACATTTGAGTTTCTGAGAGTGGTGGGGTATCTGGGGGCATCATTTCAAATGATGTGGGAAATAAAGAGTTCTTTGTGCTAGCAAGTTTTCTGTAAATTTGAGATTCTTTAAGAGCTTTTAAAAAATACACTTGGAACTTTAAAATAGTTTTAAATCTACAGGAAAACTGGGAAGATAATGCAGAGAGTTCCATATACCCCACACCTACTTCCCCTGTAACATCTTACATTGCATGTATTAGTATGGTGCACTTCTTACAATTAATGAACCAATATCAACACCTTATTATTAACTAAAGGCCATAGTTTATTCATATTTTCTGAGTTTTAGTTTTCTTTGTTCCAGGATAGTATACAGGATACTCCATTACGTTAGCCATCATGTATCTTAGGCTCCTCTTGGATGTGATGATTTCTGAGACTTTCCTTGTTTTTCATGACCTTGACAGTTTTTAGGAGTACTGGTCAATGTCCCTCAATTGGTATTTTTCTGATGTCTCTTCTAACAAGTAGACAGGCATTAGGGATTTTTAGTAGAACTACCACAAAGGTAAAGTGCTATTGTCACCATATCACATCAAGAATACATAATATCAGTCTAGGTGCAGTGGCTCGTACCTGTAATCCCAGCACTTTGGGAGGTTGAGGAGGGAGGATCACTTGCGCCCAGGAGATTGAGACCAGCCTGGGCAACATAGCAAGACCTTGTCTTAAAAACAAACAAACAAATAAACAAAAAACACTTAGGCATGGTGGTGGATGCCTGTAGCCTCAGCTATTCAGGAGGCTGAGACGGGAGGATTACTTGTGCCTGGTAAGTTAAGGCTCAAGTAATCCTCCCATCTCGAACCACGATCATGCCGCAGCACTCCAGCCTGGGCAACATGAGGCCTCATCTCAAAGTTGTTGTTGTTGTTGTTGTTGTTGTTTTAAGGTGCATACTATCAATAGACCTTATTACTGCTAATGTGAAACTTGATCACCTGGCTGAGTGTTTGTCGGGTTTCTCCGACGTAAAATCCTCTTTCCCCGCTTTCCACACTATATTCTTTGGAAGGAAGTCACTATGCACAGCCTACACATACAGAATGGAGAGTTGTGCTCCATTTCTTTGAGGGAAGACTATCTACATAAATTGTTTGAAATTCTTCTGCATAGGAGATTTATCTATTTTCCCCTATTTATATTTATTTACTTTATTTATATCAGTACGGACTCATGGATATATATTTTATACTTTTCAATACGACTTTATTTTTTGCTCAAATCTTTTCAGTTTGGGTCATTTGGGAGGTCTTTCAGTCAGCTCCAGTGTCCCTTTGACCCTTCAACATATTCCCGTTATTGGGGTGTGTGTGGGGGGGTAGTGTGTGTGTGTGCACGCGTGTGCATGCATGCATGTTTGAACGCTCTTTCTGGCATTATAAGATGCTCCAGGCTCATCTATATTTCATCTTTATTTCTTTTCCCAATATTAGAACCCATTATTTCTCTAAGGAGCCCTAGGTCCTTTCATTGGAGAATAGTACCAGAAATCAAGATCTGGGTCCTAGGTATGCTCCTTGTTGCGGGGGGTGGTGTTGCTTCTAGTACCTCTCAGCTGACAGAGCAAGAAAACACATGTATGTACACTAAACTTTTTATATATACATATCATAAACATTTCTACAAGCAATTTTTTATATATATACTAAGCTAAATGTGAGTTTACACTAATGCCTCCAACTCTAATTCATTACTACATGGATCATCATAGCCTCTTCCTCCCTTGCTTATCTGTAACTTGCTACTTCAACAATGAAAAACTTGGTTCCCACCATGTACCATCCATTTACTCAATTGTATAGTTACATGCATGCTGGAATCAGACAAGTAAGTAAATGCGTGCCTGATGATGGAAACCAGGTTCAGAATTATTCATCTTTACTCTCATGGGAAACAACTTCATTGATTAGACTTCAGTTCTTCTGCCTTAGTCTTACAGACTACACTCCTCTCCAAAGTTACTCAGGCCATTCCTTCTTCTGCCTTCTCCTGTAGTGAGATTGTTTCATACATTAAAATATAGTCAGATTATCTTCTTACATTCTGAGTTCCATCCTGAGATTCCCTGACTTCCTAAATATGTTTTAAAATTTGCATACATTAAGGTTCATTCCTTGTGCTAAAGTTTTACAGGTTTTGACAAATGGATATTGTCAAGTATCCAATATTGCAGCATCATGCAAAAGAGTTCTACCATCCTAAAAAGTCCCATGCCTCATCTACCCAATTGTCTCTATTCTCCCTGAACTTCTGGGAAACACTGATCTCTTTACCATCTCCATTGCTTTGCCCTTTCCAGAATCTCATATAATTGGAACCATATAGTATGTATGTAGTCTTTTCAGACTGGCTTATTTTGTTTAGCAATATACACTTAAAATTCTTCCGTATCTTTCCATAGTTCATTAGCCCATTCCTTTTTATCGCTTTTTATTGGAATAAAATTCCTTTATATGTATGTACCATATATTTTTTAAGACGTTTTTAAAGTGTTTGTATACTTGGAGAAAGAAAGAGAAAACAAGGAAGGAAGATTTATTAAGCATATACTATATGCAGGCACTATTCTGGATACTTGGGATATATTAGGGAACAAAATAAACAACACCTGCCCATTTACTGATTTTATTCTAGTGGGGAGAGTAGAAAAAAGCAATAAATGATATAAATGAATGAATCAAAAGGTAATACAAAAAAATAGTAAAAGGGATGTGGGGGACAGGTACAGGTAGCAGTATAAACATTGTTGTCAGAGAAGGCCTTACAGAAAAGGTGATACTTAAACAAAGACTTAAAGGAGATGAGTAACCCAAGGAATATCTGGAGAAGAGCTCCTGAGCTACAGAACACTTGAACAAAGGCTCTGAGGCAGGAATACACCTAGAGCATTTGAGGAAAGGGGAAAGGCCAGAGTACCGGGAAAGCAATGGGTGAAGAGAAAGGAGGAGGAAGAAGAAGTCAAATAGGTCTAGAGTTGACAGATCAGGATGAGCTTTTTGATCATTGAAAGGACTTTGTCTTTTATCGAGTAAAACGATGTTTTGAGTAGAAGAGTAACATTACCCAACTTACATTTTAAAGGGATTGCTCTAGCTGATGTGTTGGAATAAGACTATAGTGGGGAAAGGTTAGAGCCAGAAAGACTTGTTAGAAGACTTCTGCAATAGTCTAGGTAGGAAAGGAGGGTTGCTCTAGACCAGAGTGGTGGAAATGGAGGTGGTGAGAAGCCATTGGACTTTGGATATATTTTGAAGTACCCACAGCATGATTTCCTAATGGATTGGACATGAAATAAGAGAGGAATAGAAGAGATAAGGTTTCAAGATTTTTGGCCCAAGCAAGTGGCACGATAGATTTGCCATCACCTGAGATGGAGACAGCTGTGTGGGGAACACTCAATAAACAGGCCAGAGTAACACACCCAAATGAGGAATATGTTGCCTCTAAAACCCAAATAGGCCCACTAGGCATTGTGCCTCTTGCTTGCCTGTAGGAGGGGCCAAATGCAGCAACTTATCCTTCGCCTTAGAATAAATATCTTGACAGACCCCACACCACTGGACCCTAGAAATTTTACTGAGGTAGAAGGTCCCTGAATTTGAGATTTATTTCCCATCCTCTGGCATGCAAAGTTCTCACCAATAAGTCCAGTGTGTTTGCTACTTTGTGCTCATTGGATCCAATCAGCATGATGTCGTCAATGTAATGGACCAGTGTGATATCTTGTAGAAGTGAAGAGTTATCAAGGGCTCTCCAAATAGGATTATGACACAAAGCCAGAGAGTTGATATACCCTTGAGGTAGGACAGTAAAGGTATATTGTTGGCCTTACCAATGGAAGGAAAATTGCTTCTAGTGGGCCTTATGGACAGGAATGGAGAAAAGGGCATTTGACAAGTCAATGGCTGCATACTATTATCAGGAGATGTGTTAATTTGCTCAAGCAATGAAACCACATCTGGTACAGCAGCTGCAATTGGAGTCACCACTTGGTTAAGCTTACAGCAATACACTGTCATTCTGCAAGATCCATCTGTCTTTTGCACAGGCCAAATGGGAGAGGTGAATGGGGATGTGGTGGTAATCACCACCCCTGCATCTTTCAAGTCCTTGATGGTGGCACTAATCTCCAAATCCCTCCAGGAATGCAATATTATTTTCAATTTACTATTTTTCTAGGTAGAAGCTACTTTAATGGCTTCCATTTGGCCTTTCCCACCCTAATAGCTCTCACCCTACCAGTCAGGGAGCCAGTGTGGGGATTCTGACAGCTGCTAAGTATGTCTGTGCCAATTCTGACACTGGAGAAATGGCCACAGGATGAGTCCAGAGGCCTACTCAACCCACTGTAAGTCAGACCTGAGCTAAAATTCCATTAATTACCTGACCCCTATAAGCCCCTACTTTAACTGGAGGGCCACAGTGACGTTTGGGTCCCCTGGAATCAACATCAACTCAGAGCCTATGTCTAGTAGTCCCCAAGATGTTTGATCATTTCCCTTTCCCCAGTGAACAATTACCCTGGTAAAAAACCAGAGGCCTCCTTGGGGAAGGATGGGAGAAAGATTAACAGCATAAATTTTTGGTAGTGTAGTGGGGTCCTTCCTCAAGGGGACCCAGCCTCCCCTTCATTGAAAGGGTTTTGGGTCTCTAAACCAGCTCAATTCTGGAAACTGATTGAGGGGCTGTGTTCTCTGTTTTTATAATTCAAATTAGTCTTTTGTCCATTTGACCTAGAAGTTTTCTGCTTATATAAATTAAGCAGGAATGTAGTAGGCTTCCAATCAGTTTCAATTCTAGGAACACCATGATTAGCCAATGCCAGAGCTCTACAAAAATCAGACTATTCTGATTTCTGCTTTGCCTCTGCTGTCTATTGCAGTATCTATGCCTACATTGCCTTTGTTAGTTGAGTGCCACCACATGGCGCCTGCCATCTTAAGATCTTATTATTCCCATCGTATTTAAATTTTTTAGTTCAGTGACTGTGGTTCCCACTGTTAGTTCTGACATACAGAGAGCAGCAATTACAGGGCCCTTCAAAAATGCTGGTGCTGCCCTCTCAAATCTATTTCGCAAAGCATTCGTCAAGGGGATATCTTCTGGACTCTCCTAGATGGGATGAGTAGGTCTAATGTGAATAATCTACTCCACCATCCCAATCTCCCTAAGCCTTTGGATCTCTTTCTATGCATTAACCCAAGGGCAATCAGGCATTTCCAGCTTGCTCACAGTGGGCCATCTTTTAATCCATATATCAGCTAACCAAGCAATAAACTATTAGAATCTTTTTTAACTCTGCAACATTAAATGCAGAATCCCTACTTCGTGAGCCCAAAACAATAAATTCATCCTGATTCAACTCTATGTTCCTTCCACCGTTATCCCACATCCTCAGTATCCATTTCCATGTCTGTTCTCCAGATTTCTGTTCATATAAACTAGAAAACTCAAGCAGCTCTTTTCAAACACACTTGTTTTGAGTACGCTGGAAGTGCACCTCCTCATGGGTCACACTCTCAACCTCACCTCCAGGGGCCTGCCTGGACTTTAGTCTAGTTATAGGTCTAGAAGCAAACAGGGGTGTTGAGGGTAGCTCCTGAGGAGAATCAACATTATCTTGGCTGGCAGCTGCCTCAGGGGAGGCCATCACTGTTGCCTCAGGCAATGCAGGGTTTATCTCCTAAGACAAAGGTGGAAAGGCTGATGGCAGCATGGGTCAGGGAGGGGAGGTTGCCACTACTGGGGATGGGAAAGCTGTTTCTTCTGACAAGAAAGTTTCATCAGAGTTTACAAGCTCAGTGTCCCCAGCTTCATCAGGGTCCTCCTACGCATCCCCATTCCAAGTTGCATGGTCCCATTCTTTTCCAATCAATGCCTTCACTTTAACAATAGACACTTGGCAAGACTGTGAATGCACCTTTTGCTGCAGGTCAGCCACTTGCATAAAAACTTGTGTCTGGTTTTTCCACAATTTCAGCTCTTTCTCTACAAAAGATAAGACTCTGATTCAAGGCAATCTTGGAAGATATAAGGCTCAGTATCTGCTTCTAAAGCCAGAAGTTAGAATCCTTGAGATCATCATTTTCTTTCATCACTTTGTCCAGTGAACTTAGGAACAACCAACCAGCTTCATTAATGTTCCTTGTTTCCCTATATATGGTGAAGGGTTATATATATAGAGTCACTAAACTCGTTGCCTCTCATGAGCAGTGAATCAGAATGTTGAATGTGTTTATTTTGCATAACTCTCTAAACAGTACATGCCAAGGACTATCAGTGTTCTTCATACTATTAGAAGTAGAGTACTTAGCATTTTTGTGTCTAATCATATTAAGAAGCCAACTCCAGAATCCCAAAAACCAATTAAAGAACTCCATCCTTAATATTCTGTTCCTCTAGAACCACTCCTGGTACCAAAATCTGTATTAGTCAGTCTTCTCTAGAGGAGCAGAATACGATAGCTATAGGTACATATAGGGGAGTTAATTAAATATTAACTCACATGATCACAACGTCCCACAATAGGTTGTCTGCAAGCTAAGGAGCAAGGACAGTCAATCCGAGTCCCAAAACTGAAGAACTTGGAGCCTGATGTTCAAGGGCAGGAAGCATTCAGCAAGGAAGAATGCTCTTCTGTCCTCAAGAAGAGCAACCCCAAGGCACATAATCGTCAGATTCACTAGGGTGGAAATGAAGGAAAAATGCTAAGGGCAGCCAGAGAGAAAGCTCGGGTTACCCACAAAGGGAAGCCCATCAGACTCACAGCAGACCTCTCAGCAGAAATCCTATAAGCCAGAAGAGAGTGGGGGCCAATATTCAACATCCTTAAAGAAAAAGAACTTTCAACCCAGAATTTCATATCCAGCCACACTAAGCTTCATAAGTGAAGGAAAAATAAAATCCTTTGTGAACAAACAAGTACTCAGAGATTTCATCACCACCAGGCCTGCTTTACAAGACCTCCCGAAAGAGGCGCTAACATAGAAAGGAACAACCAGTACCAGCCACTCCAAAATCATACTAAATGGTAAAGAGCATCAACACAATGAAGAAACTGCATCAACTAACGGACAAAACAGACAGCTAGCATCAAAATGGCCAGATGAAATTCACACATAACAATATTAACCCTAAACATAAACGGGCTAAATGCCCCAATCAAAAGACACAGGCTGACAAATTGGATAAAAAGCCAAAACCCATTGGTGTGCTGTATCCAGGAAACCATCTCACATGCAAGGATACACAAAGGTTCAAAATAAAGGGATGGAGGAAGATTTACCAAGCCAATGGAGAGAGAAAAAAAAAAAAAAAGCAGGAGTTGCAATTCTCGTCTCTGACAAAATAGACTTTAAACCAACAAAGATCAAAAGAGACAAAGAAGGACATTACATAATGGTAAAAAGATCAATGCAACAAGAAGAGCTAATGATCCTAAATATATACACACCCAACACAGGAGCACCCAGATACATAAGGCAAGTTCTTAATGACTTACAAAGAGACTTCGACTCCCACACAATAATAGTGGGAGACTTTAACACCCCATTATCAATATTAGACAGATCAACGAGACAGAAAATTAACAAGGATATCCAGGACTTGAACTCAGACCTGGATCAAGCAAACCTAATAGATATCTACAGAATTCTTGACCCCAAATCCACAGAATATACATTCTTCTCAGCACCACATCAGACCTACTCTAAAATTGACGACATAATTGGTAATAAATTACTCCTCAGCAAATGCAAAAGAATGAAAATCATAACTAACAGTCTCTCAGACCACAGTGCAATCAAGTTAGAACACAGAATTCAGAAACTAACTCAGAACCGCACAGCTTCCTGGAAACTGAACAACTGCCTCTTGAATGTTGACTGGATAAACAATGAAATGAAGGCAGAAATAAAGATGTTCTTCAAAACCAATGAAAACAAAAACACAACATACTAGAATCTCTGGGACACATTTAAAGCAGTCTCTAGAGGAAAATATATAGCAATAAATGCCCACATGAGAAGCAAGGAGAGATCTAAAATCGAAACCCTGTCATCAAAATTGAAAGAGTTAGAGGAGCAAGATCAGAAAAACTCAAAATGTAGCAGAAGACAAGAAATAACTAAGATCAGAGCAGAACTGAAGGAGATAGAGACACAAAACACCCTTCACAAAATCAACAGATGTAGGAGCTGGTTTTTCGAAAAGATCAACAAAATAGACCACTAGACAGATTAATAAAAAAGAAAAGAGAGGATAATCAAATAGATGCAATAAAAAACGATAAAGGGGATATCACCACAGATTCCACAGAAATTCAAACCATCATCAGAAATTATTACAAACAATTCTATGCACATAAACTAGTAAACCTGGAAGAAATTGATAAATTCCTGGACACTTGCCTCCTCCCAAACCTAAACCAGGAAGAAGTCAAAACGCTGAATAGACCAATAACAAGGTCTGAAGCTGAGGCAGCAATTAAGAGCCTACCACCCAAAAAAAAGCCCAGTTCTAGATGGGTTCACAGCCGAATTCTACCAGACTTACAAAGAAGAGCTGGTACCATTCCTTCTGAAACTATTCCAAATAATCCAAAAAGAGGGAATCCTTCTGAAATCATTTTATGAAACCAACATCATCCTGATACCAAAACCTGGCAGAGACTCAGCAAGAAAAGAAAACTTCAGGCCAATATACCTGATGAACATAGATGCAAAAATCTTCAATAAAATACTGGCAAGCCAATTGCAATAGCACATCAAAAAGCTTATCCACCATTATCAAGTAGGATTCATCCCGGTGATGCAAGGCTGGTTCAACATCCGCAAGTCTATAAATGTAATTCACCACATAAACAGAACCAAAGACAAAAACCACATGATTATCTCAGTTGATGCAGAGAAGGCCTTCAACAAAATTCAACAGCCATTTATGCTAAAACCACTCAAAAACTAGGTATTGATGGAACATAACTCAAAATAATAAAAGCTATTTATGACAAACCAACAGTCAATATCATACTGAATGGGCAAAAACTGGAAGCGTTCCCTTTGAAATCTGGCACTAGACAAGGATGCCCTCTCTCATCACTCCTATTAAATATAGTACTGGAAGTTCTAGCCAGAGCAATCAGGCAAGAAATAGAAATAAAGTGTATTCAAATAAGTAAGGAGGAAGTCAAATGGTCTCTATTTGCAGATGACATGACTGTATATCTAGAAAACCCCATCGTCTCAGCCCAAAATCTCCTGAAACTGATAAGCAAGTTCAGCAAAGTCTCAGGATACAAAATCAATGTGCAAAAATCACAAGCATTCCTATACACCAATAACAGACTTAAAGGGAGCCAAATCAAGAACAAACTGCCATTCACAATTGCTACAAAGAGAATAAAATACCTAGGAGTACAACTAACAAGGAATGTAAAGGACCTCTTCAAGGAGAACTACAAGCCACTGCTCAACAAAATAAGAGAGAACACAAACAGTTGGAGAAACATTCCATGTACATAGTTAGGAAGAATCAATATCATGAAAATGGCAAAATAGACAAATGGGACTTAATCAAACTCCACAGCTTCAGCATAGCAAAAGAAACAGTCATTAGAGTGAATCAGCAACCAACAGAATGGGAAAAAAATTTTGCAGTCTACCCATCTGACAAAGGACTTATACCCAGAATTTACAAAGAACTAAAACAGATTTCCAAGAAAAAAACAAGCCCATTCAAAAGTGGGCAAAGGATATGAACAGAGACTTTACAAAAGAAGACATACATGAGGCCAACAAACCTATGAAAAAAATGCTCATCATCACTGGTCATTAGAGAAATGCAAATCAAAACTATATTGATGTACCGTCTCATGCCAGTTAGAATGGCGATCGTTAAAAAATCTGGAGACTACAGATGCTGGAGAGGATGTGGAGAAATAGGAACACTTTTGCACTGTTGGTGGGAGTGTAAATTAGTTCAACCATTGTGGAAGACAGTGTGGCGATTTCTCAAGGACCTAGAAATGGAAATTCCATTTGACCCAGCAATCCCATTACTGGATATGTATCCAAAGGATTGTAAATCATTCTACTATAAGGATACATGCACACGAATATTCACTGCAGCACTGTTTACAATAGCAAAGACCTGGAACCAACCAAAATGCCCATCAATGATAGACTGGACAGAGAAAATGTGGCACATATACACCATGGAATACTATGCAGCCATAAAAAACAATGAGTTTGTGTCCTTTGTAGGGACATGGATGAACCTGGAAACCATCATTCCCAGAAAACTGACACGAGAACAGAAAATCAAACACATGTTCTCACTTATAGGCGGGTGTTGAACAATGAGAACACATGGACACAGGGAGGGGAGCATCACACACTGGGGTCTGTTGGGGGGAAATAAGGGAGGGACAGCAGGGGTTAGTGAGTTGGGGAGAGAGAGCATGGGGAGAAATGCCAGATATAGGTGAAGGTGAGGAAGGCAGCAAATCACACTGCCATGTGTGTACCTATGCAACAATCTTGCATGTTCTTCACATGTAACCCAAATCCTAAAATGCAATTAAAAAAAAAGAAAAAGAACCAAGACCCATTGGTGTGTCATCTTCAAGAGACCCATCTCACATGCAATGACACACATGGGTTCAAAATAAAGGGATGGAGAAAAATCTACTAAGCAAATGGAAAACAGAAAAAAGCAGGGGTTACAATCCTAATTTCAGACAAAACAGACTTTAAATCAACAAAAATAAAGAAGGACAAAGAAGGACATTACGTAATGGTAAAGAGTTCACTTCAAGAAGAAGACCTAACTATCCTCAATATAAATGTACCCAACATAAGAGCATCCAGATTCATAAAGCAAATTATTAGAGAACTTCAAAGAGACTCCCACACAATAATAGTGGGAAACTTTAATAACCCATTGATAGTATCAGATCAGTGAGGGAGAAATTAACACATATATTCAGGACCTAAACTCAGCACTGGATCAAATGAATCTGATAGACATCTACAGAACTCTCCAACCAAAAATAGAATATACATTCTTTCATTACCACATAGCACATACTCTAACATCAGCCACATAATCAGACATAAGACACTCCTCAGCCAATTGCAAAAGGATTGAAATTATAACAATCACTCTTTCAGACCACAGTCCAATCAAATTAGAAATCAAGACTATGAAATTCACTCAAAACCATAATTTCATGGAAATTGAGTAATGTGCTATTGAATAACTTCTAGGTAAATAATGAATTCAAGGCAGAAATCAAGAAGTTCCTTGAAATAATGAGAACAGAGATATAACACACCAGAATCTCTGGAACACAGCGAAAGCAGTGTTAGAAGAAAAATTTGTAGCACTAAATGCCCACATCAAAAAGTTAGAAAGATCTCAATTTGACCACCTAACATCACAACTAAACAAACTAGAGAACCAAGGGAAAAACCAACCCCAAAGCTAACAGAAGACAATAAATAACTAAAATTAGAGCTTAACTGAAGGAGACTGAGACATAATAAATGATCAAAACATCAATAAATCCAGGAGTTTTTTTTTTTTAATTAACAAAATAGATAGGCCACTAACTAGATTAATAAAGAAGAGAAAAGAGAGACTATTCAAGTAAACATAATTAGAAACAATGGGGATATTACTACTCATCCCACAAAAATACAAATAATCATCAAAGAATATTATGAACACTTCTATGAATATAAACTAGAAAATTTAGAAGAAATGAGTAAATTTCTGGATAAATATACGCTTCCAAGACTGAGCCAGGAAGAAATTGAATTCCTCTACAGACCGAAAACAAGCTATAAAATTCAATCAGCAATAAATAGCCTACCAACCATAAAAAGCCCATGACTAGATGGATTCACAGTTCAATTCTACCAGGTGTACAAAGAAAAGTTGGTACCATTCCTGCTGAAAATATTTCAAAAAAAATGAGGGGTGGAACTCCTCCCTAACTCATTCTATGAGGCCAGCATCATCCTAATATGAAAACCTGACAGAGTCACAACAAAAAAAGAAAACTGCAGTCCAACATCCTGGAAGAACATTGATGCAAAAATCCTCAGCAAAATACTGGCAAATCAAATCCAGCAGCACATCAAAAAGCTTATCCACCACAATCAAGTAGGCTTTATCTCTGGGATGCAAGATTGGTTCAACATACACAAATCAATAAATGTGAATCATCACATAAACAGAACTAAAGACCAAAAAACAAAACAAAACAAAACAAAAAACCATGATTATCTCAATAGATGCAGAAAAGGCTTTTAATAAAATTCAACACTCCTTCATCTTACAAATTCTCAATAAGCTAGGTATTGAAGGAACAAACATCAAAATAACAAGTCATCTGTGAAAAACCCACAGCCAACATCATACTGAATGGGTAAAAGCTGGATGCATTCCCCTTGAAAACCAGCACAAAACAAGGATGCCCTCTGTCATCACTCCTATTCAACATAGCACTGAAAGTCCTGACCAGAGCAATCAGGCAAGAAAAATAAATAAAGCGCTTCCAAATAGGAAGAGAGGAAGTCAAACTACCCCTGTTTGCAAACAACATGATGTTCAGAAAATCCCACAGTCTCAGCCCAAAAGCTCCTTCCACTGATAATTTCAGCAAAGTCTCAGTATACAAAATCCATATACAACAATTACTAGCATTCCTATACACCAACAACAGTCACACAAAGAGTCAAATCAGAAATGCAATCCCATTCACAAAATGAGATTGCCATAAAAGGAATAAAATACCTAGGAATATAGCTAACAAGGGATGTAAAAGATCTCTACAAGGAGAACTACAAAACATTGCTCAAATGAATCAGAGATTACACAAACAAATGGGAAAACACTTCATGCTCATGGATAGGAAGAACCAATATTGTTAAAATGGCCATACTACCGAAAGCAATTTATAGATCTGATGTTATTCTTATTAAACTACCAATGACATTCTTCAGAGAACTAGAAAAATCTATTTTAAAATTCATATGGAACCAAAAAGAGCCTGAATATCCATGGCAATCCTCAGCAAAAAGAACAAAGCTGGAGGCATCATTCTACCTGACTTCAAACTTTACTACAGGGCCATGGTAACCAAAACAGCATGGTACTGGTACAAAAAAGGACACATAGACCAATGTAACAGAATAGAGAGCCTGGAAATAAGGCTGCATACCTATAACCATCTGATCTTTCACAAAGTTGACAAAAACAAGCAATGGGGAAAGGACTCTCTATTCAAATAAATGGTGCTAGGATAACTGAGTAGCTACATGCAGAGGATTCAAACTGGATCCCTTCCTTATACCATACACAAAAATTAACTCAAGATGGATTAAAAACTTAAAAGTAAAAATGAAAGCTATAAAAACCCTGGAAGACAATCTAGGTGATACCATTCTGGACATAGGAACAGGCAAATATTTCATGATGAAGACACCAAAAACAACTGCAACAAAATAAAAAATTCACAAATGGGATCAATTAAACTAAAGAGCTTCTACTGAGCAGAAGAAACTACCAACAGAGTAAACAGACAACCAACAGAATAGAGAAAATTTTTGCAAGCTATGAATCTGACAAAGGTCTAATATCAAGCATCTGTAGGGAATTTAAACAAATTTACAAGAGAAAAACAACCGCATTAAAAATGGGCAAAGGACATGAACAGACACTTTTCAAAAGAAGATATACATTTGGCCAAAAAGCATATGAAAAGAAGCTCAACATTACTGATCATTAGAGAAATACAAATCAAAACCATAATGAGATACCATCACATACCACTCAGACTGGCTATATAAAAAGTCAAAAAAATAACAGGTACTGGTGAGGTTCTGGAGAAAAATGAATGTTTTTACACTGTTGGTGGGAGTGTAAGTTAGTTCAGCCATTGTGGAAAACAGTGTTGCAATTATTCAAAGACCTAAAAACAAGAAATAATATTCAACTCACAATTCTAGTATTGGGTATATGCCCAAAGGAATATAAATTGTTCTATCATAAAGACACATGTATGCATATGTTCATTGTAGCACATGGATTCAACCTAAATGTCTATCAAAGGTACACTGGATAAAGAAAATGTGATACATATACACCATGGAATACTATGTAGCCATAAAAAAAGAACAAGATCATGTCCTTTGCTGCAACATGGATGGAGCTGGAAGTCATTATCCTTAGCAAAGTAATGCAGAAAACTAAACACAACATGTTCTAACTTACAAGTGGGAGCTATATGATGAGAACACATGGACACAGAGGAGAACAACAGACACTGGAGTTTCTTGGTGGGTGAAAAGGCCCCCAAGGTGGGAGAGGATCATGAAAAGTAACAAATGGGCATGAGGCTTAATACCTGGGTAATGAAGTGATCTGTACAACAAACCCCCATGATACAAGTTTACCTACAAAGCAAACCTGCACATGTACCCCTGAACTTAAAAGTTAAATTAAATTAAATTGTAAAATCTTTTTTTTTTTAATGGGAGAAATAATAGTAGGCTTGTGTGCTGATGGGAGTGATTCACTAGAGAGTGCAAAAAAAATTGAGGGTCTAGAAAGAAGTGAAGAATTGCTGGAGTGCCACCCTTCATTAGATGACTTGGGGTGGGATCAAGCATGTAGCCAAGAGGAACTTGCTTTCTATGGGAACATAGAATGCAAATCTACAGTAGTAAGCAGGAAGGTAGAATATGGAAACTACATGTGCAGATACTGATGGGTAGAAAGATGTGGGATTCTGGTGAAGTTCTCCCATGACTGCTTCAATTTTTAGTATGACGTTGGAGGCAAGGTCTTCATTTGCAGATATTTACTTTTAATCATGTCATTCCTACTTTCATGTTGACTACAACTTTGAGGCCAGAGAAGGGGGAACGCCTTCCCACAAGAGATTATATTTAGCTGAGCTGTGGGGATGGGAGTAGGCGTGCAGGGCTCCCATGTAAAAAAGCAGGCAAGTATATTGGAACATTGATCAATTTTTTCTGCCTCTAAAACACAGAGTGCATGTTTGGACAGAGATGGGAGAGGAGGCTGGAATGGTATTTGGGTCAGATCATGTGATAACTTGAACATAATTCAATATCTAATAGATAATGCTAATAAAGGGAGTAAAATAATACAATTTTTCACTTTACAAATATAATTTGTTGGCCTCATGGTAAATGAATACCAGTAGAAAGAGAGGTGCAAGTCAAGAAAACGGGTTAAGAAAATACTGCATTTGTGCAAATGGAATGTGTTGGGAACACAAATGAAGGCAGCAAGAAAGGAAGACCACAAAAGGCAGAGAGTAGTTGAGATATACGCAGTAGAAAAGAAGCAAACTGGTGGTTATTTGAATGTAGGGGTAAAAGAAAAGAAGTCATCCAGGATATGAAGTTTCCTAAATTAGGTTACTAAGTAGATGGTGGAGACCTCGACTATGGTTAAGGCTGAAAATACAATTAGAAGAGAAAGTTAGGGATAGGGAGAAAAAATGAGTTTGGTTTTAGACATTTGACCTCAAAGTGCTTTGAAGTCATCCACAGTGATGGCAGATTTCATGGAAGAGAGTTGGGCTAAAGATTTAAGTGTTGAAACATCATTACACAGCTGGAAGCACCCAGAAGAAATTATTGAATGAACTAAGAAATACAAGAGGAATACCAACAGTTAAAATGGAGAAGAGGAAGAGAAAAGACTAATAAATTGATGTCACCGAACTAAAGGAAAAAGGAATTTTGGAAGGTGGGTGTGGGGGGCAAGGGGGGATGGCTCATGCCTGTAATCCCAGCATTTTGAGAGGCTGAGGCGGGCAGATCACTTGGGGTCAGGAGTTCAAGACCAGCCTAGCCAACATTGCAAAACACCATCTCTACTAAAAATACAAAAATTAGCTGGGCATGTTGGCATGTGCCTGTAATTCCAGATACTTGGGAGGCTGGGGCACAAAAATTGCTTGAACCCAGGAGGTAGAGGTTGCAGCCACTGCACTGCAGCCTGGGTGACAGGGTGACTCTATTTAAAAAAAAAAAAAGAAGAAGAAGAAGAAGAAGGTGAGTGTAGGGATAAGGGAGTTTAATACTGTCAATCACAAAGTGAGATTTGTCCATCAGAAAACACGGAGATCACACCTGCAGAATAAATCCAAGCAGAGTGTGGACAGTATTTGCTTACAGCATTCCCAGATCTGAACAGGCTTTTCTCTAATTTTTCATTCACCCTGAGGTTTAAATAGCTGCTGATGGCTTAAAGCTTTAGCTTCCCTTGGAATGAAGGAAGAGATGCACTGAGGTCAGACATTGTTCAGCCAATGTAGGTGGGATTGGTGGAAGGGGATGAGAGTCTAGAGGCTTTCCTGGAGCTCATAACATCTCACCATTGCTCACTATGTAGTGGCTCTTCCAGTGTCAGATGTAGCCAGGCAGGGGGAGTGTTTTACTGTGCATATGTGCTGCTTACAATGATTGCTGTCTGTTTATAGGTTTGTGGCCAAAAAGACTAATGTGTGGCCAGCCTCCTTCCCATGCTGGGCACATGTGCATATTGATGTGTGCTTGGCAGAAGCATTCATGATTTGCACAGCCTGTTGTAATTTTCCTCTTATGTTCACAATCACTCTGTGGGTTTTACTAAAAAACAACTATCTCATTCCTTGGAGTTGTGTTCCAAGACTGCCTCTCTGCACTATATTTTTTCCCATAAACACCAAAGGTGATTCTTTCATGCTTTATGGTTTCCAAAGCAAGTTCACATTCAATATATTTTATTCCAGCTTCACAACAACCTTGTGAGATAGATGAGTAGTTGTTAATATTATTTCTCTTTTATGTATGAGAAAACCAGCCTCAAGGAAATAATTTAATAAAATTTGAACAGCTAATATTTGGAAATAATAATAGTAGCTAAATTCTGCTACTTCATTTACCCTGTGCCAGCACTGTTCTATAGTCTACATATTAATTTATATTATAACTTATATAATCCTTTCAACAGCCCTGGAACAGAGATGTCATTATTATCACAATTTTTTTTTGTGATAGAGTCTCGCTCTGTCACCAGGCTGGAGTGCAGTGGCACGATCTCAGCTCACTGCAGCCTCCGTCTCCCAGGTTCAAGGGATTCTCCTGTCTCAGCCTCCCGAGTAGCTGGGATTACAGGTGCATGCCACCACACACAGCTAATTTTTATATTTTTTAGTAGATACGGGCTTCACCATGCTGGTCAGGCCAATCTCAAACTCCTGACCTTGTGACTCACCCACCTCAGCCTCCCAAAGTGCTGGGATTACAGGCGTAAGCCGCCGCATCTGGCTTATCACATTTTATAGATGCAAAAACTCTGGTACAAACAGGATATATGCAATAGAATAGAAGCAAGCTTTTGATTATTTGAATGTGGAGGATAAATGGAAAGAAGTCCTCCAGGATATGAAGATCCCTAACTTACATTACTAAGTGGATGGTGGAAGAGACCTTGACTATTGTTGATAAGGTTGGAAATACAATTTTAAGAGAAAGTTGGGGGTAGAAGGAAAAAGGGGGTTTGGCGTTACTTGTCTAAACTAATGAGGAGTATAAGATTCAAACTTAAATAGTTTTATTTCCAAACTAGCTATGCTGTCCTTGATCCTTACTTCCAACTAAACCACAGTATTTTCCATATCATGTGGTCTTGGGCTAAATGTAGCAACAAAGTGTTTCATATAGTACTTGTTGCTTGAGTTAACCTACTTTATCTAATTCCTCAAAAGTCACTTCAGATTCTACTTTTCCATTTTCCATATTTATCAAATTCCACAGAAGTGTATTAAGATAAGCAATATCTAATTTTTAAGACCTTTTTCTTTCCATCAAATGTTCAGTACCACTCAAAGAACTCAAAGTTGCTTGAGATGCTAGTTTGAAATTTGAGGTGGTCTAAGAGCTCAGTCCTGTGTGGGTTCTCTGTCTGTCATTTTCTTTCCTTCTCTTTTTTCTTTGCTTTGTAGCATTTTCCAGTTTTCATGGTGTAAATACTTACACTATTGCTTATTTCCATCTACCAACATGATGTCCGCACTTTGTGAAATTCCTGGAAATTTAATTATTAGCTCTATCTTAAGGGTTTTTTAGATAACATACTTAAAACTCTTGTCAACATCCTTGTAAGGAATATTCTATTTACTAGCAGTGTTTTACAGATGAGGAAACTGGGGTGTAGAGAGTTAAAGTAACTTGCTCAAAATCAAACAGGTACCATGTGGCAGCGTAAAGGCTTGGGCATGGCTATATATTTCCCCTGCTCTTTTCTGCTATGCTATACTGCCAGCCTCAAACATTGGCTTGACCTTTCAGCTTCATTCTCACTCTTTCTAAACAAGAAGACAAAACTTCAGCAATTGATTCCAAAGTTTCCAGCCTCCCATCTCTCCATTCCATCTTATAGGCTGCTGACAAAACTCTTTGTAAAGAAAAGAACTGAATATATAAATCCCTGCTCAAGTACCTTCAGTTTGCTACTACATATAGGATAAAATACAAATTCCTCATCTGTTTACTCATATCCTCTGTGATCAACTCTAAATGCCCATTTTTTTTTAGACTTTGTTACAGCTTACCTGAAAGTTTCATCTGTTTCAATTATACCAAGCTAATTGTGATTTCTAACAAGCCATGTGCTCCCTTAAGTTCACTGAATGCTAATCTCACTGTTAAAGTCCTACTGTCTTCCAAGGTCCTATACAAATGCCATTTTCTCTTACAGAGAGAAAGATGGTAGGATCTTTGTAAGGTCCTCCCACATGCCCCCAGTTGGAATAATTTTTTCTGCTTCTGAATTGTCCCACCTACATGTGACATGTAATGCCTCTACTATAGCACTTACAACCATATGTTTTTATTATAGTTATAGTCTATAGTGTGGGGAATATACCATGGAGTGCTACTCCTACCATGGAATGAGTCTTTAAGAGCAGAGGCCATGACCCATTCCTCTTTATATCTCTCTCATAGATCCCAGAACAGTGTCTTGTTAATAGCAGGAGCTGAATAAATATGTGAATTTTATTGTTATATGGGATCAATGGAAATCTAAGTTTGGTGTAAACTGAGTATCCAGTCTCATCTTTTCCAGATCATGGTGCACTATCCACCCCAGGTCATTCCCTGAGGACAGCAGTGTCAGCTTCCTCAGTCAACTAGGGAAGCAGCTTGGGAAAGCACCTAAGAAAGTCAACTAAGAAAGCAGCAAAACACCTGTACTGTGGCCAAAATGGGGCACATTTGTAGGAGATGAGCAGTTGGCCAGGGGCAGTCCCATTTTAGTTCAGAGTCTCAGTCTTCTCCTCTTCCACTTACCTAGGATGGCAATGATGCCTTCCATTGCCATTCTCTTCTTGGTTACAGACACAACCACTTCCAGGACTGCAAGTCCATCCTATAAGGTGGGATCTTCCCCTTCATAAATTTAAAGCCCAAAATGTCTTTTCCATCCCACCCCTTCTTTGTCTCTGCTATCTCATTTTAAAGCCTACGAAAAGAAAACAGAGCCATGTGTCCACCCTCCTATTCTCCCTACCCATATGGCATAATAAGTACAGTTGATATACTGCCTCAGAGGACTCTCAGGGACGATCGAGGTGAGTTTCTGGGACTATCCTGGATAGACCATGAAAAGGTAAACAATAACTCCACTTCAATTAATATCTCCCTGCATTAATATCTCAACAGCAAGACTACTGGTATTTGGGACTGCATAACTCTCTGTTGTAAGGGCAATCCTATGCATTATATTAGGTTGGGGCAAAAGTAATAGGATATTTGGCAGCATTCTCAGCCTCTACCCACTAGATGCCAGTAGCACCCTCTCCCTCAGTTGTTACAACTGAAAATGTCTCCACATATTGTCAAATGTCCATGGGGTGACAAAATCTCCCCCAGTTGAGAACCATCAATGGAAGGCTTTCCTGGCACAAATTGCCACATATGTGACCCCTATAAAGCTGAGATTCCACTGGCCTCAGCTCCAGCCATCCAATTGGCAGCCCACAATCAACTGTATACCATCTTTGGGATTAGTGTCTTTAGTGTCCATAGTTCAGCCCCCAGCATGTGGATGTTCCTTCACCATGGGTGGCAAGGCTGTTAACTGCAACATTGGAGGTAATTCCCAACAGAACAGAATGTGAGAGAGGTGTGTCTCTAGTAGATGTTTTGTACAGGTTGGGTACTGCTCCTTTGAGAAGCCTCTATCTCTGGGACTGGAACTCTGAACCAGAGCCCAGCAATGGGTCAAACAAAGTGGGGCAAATGAAGTCAACCCCGAGGCTCTTTTTCTAATTGGACAGCATTTCTTTGTAGAGAACAGTTTTGAAGGGGTTTCATTTTATGGAATCTTGCCCTAATTTCAAGCAACACAAGACATCCTCCTCAGCTGCTTTAAGAAAACTCCTCAACGGGCCAATAAGGTGTTTGGGCTATGTATATAGCATATATTCTTTTACTGTCAAATTCCCATTCTCCTTCAACTACTCCCTATCTCTCTCACAAATGCACACACACACACACACACTTTTTTTTTAACCTAAGTTCTTCTTTTCCTTTTTGAAAGGCTTAATACATGTTTGTAAATGAAAATATCTTGTCATTAAATATAAGAAAGTACAGAAATTGTTCACAAATATCTCAATAACTTGCTTTTCTGTAAAAGGCAGCAGGACAAGTTTATATTATATTGGTGTTCAGAACGTTTCTTTATGAAGCTTTTTCCTTGGTGTTAAATGGCCTAAAGTACCATATGTTTCTTAATAAAAAGCCATGTAAAAACCTGCATTAATAAACTGAACTCAAAGAAAAGCTGCCCCAAGACGGCTCTAACTAAGCCTTTTTATGGGCTTGCCAACAATTTCAAGATTGTTTTAATGAAAAAAATTTATGTTCCTGTCTTTGTGGACCACAGCACACCAATTCCCCCCAACCCCCACCTCATTCACCCCCACCCCACTCCCCAGGCCCAGCCAATACTCCAGTGCCCTACAGAAGGGGTCACTCATACCTTGGCAAGCAGTTCACTAGAAGGGCTGAGCCATCTGGAACCCCCTGAGTATGTGCACATGAGCACACACACACACACACACACACACACACACACACACACACGTGGCCAAGCAGCCACTTCCAAGTCCTCTCCTGCTAACGTTTCCAGGCACCACACTGCCACCTCCATGCCCACTCCACCCTCTTCTGGGGCTCTATTACGCCGAGTAAGTAGAGGAGACTATGGCCTAGAGACTTTTACAGGGAGAATTCCTTGGAGCCCAGCCTAAGGAACCATCAGCATGTTTTCAAATTTAATGTTTCTCAATGTGTTGGAGGGAAAAGAGCATGATCTTCAGGTCAATATTCATCATTCTACATTGTAATTGCTTATTTGTTTGCTAGTCTCAGTTACTGACGAGTAAATTCCCTGAAAATGGGATTGTAATTTGTTGATCAAATATAGTGCAAAGCATAATGCCTGCCTTGTCAATAGGCCTTCAATCTATATATATATTAATTTGATTATTTTCAAATTACAGTTTAGCTGTGTACTGGTTATAAGTTAATAATATTTAAATGAATGAATGAAAAAGAAAATGTTAAGTAACTGCTACGTGTAACTACTATGTGATAGAAGTTAATAAAGGATGATTACTATCTTAGTTCATTTTTGCTGCTATAACAAAATACCCCAGATTGGGTAATTTATAAGGGACAGAAATTTATTTCTCACAGTTCTGGAGCTGGGAAGTCCAAGATCAAGGCACTGGCAGGCTTGGTATCTGGTGAGGGCTCTGTCTTTGCTTCTGAGATGGTACCTTGAATGCTGCATCTTCTAGGGGGTAGCAAATGCTGTCTCTTCACATGGTGGAAGGAACAGAAAGGGAAAAAGTTCCTGGATATTTCCCTCTAGGCCTTTTATAAGGCACTAATTCCATCTCTGAGGGTAGACCCCTCATGACCTAATCACCCCCAAAATGCCTCACCTCTTGATACTATTGCATTGGGAGTTAAGTATTAGCATGAATTTTGTGGGGGGATAGAAACATTCAAACTTAGCAGTCACCTATATTTTTATTACTATTATTAATGTTACTATGTGCACTTGTGGCAATTTACCCTCTGTAAACTTCAGCTCTTTCATCTGTAAAATGTTTTATAACATCTACTTCCTTACTAGGTTACCATGAGGAGGATTAAGAGGCCCCTAGTAGGTGCTCAATAAAGGTTGATTCTTCTAGTTCTCTTTTCACAGTAGAAGTAATGGCCACTGTGCTCTCTACCAACCATCTGAGCACAAGATCGCCACAGCTCCCTCGTTCAACATTTGATATAACACCGCTATAACCCTTCAAAGGGACGATGAAATTCCACAGCAGTCTCCTTTCCCCTGTCTTATAGAGAGCAGATAAAAGGACTCACCCTGGCTTGGGAGAAATACTGAGCAAATTTATGAAAATGTCTATTGATCATACAGTCACTACCTTTTTTCATTTTTTCTTCAGCTTTTTTTTAAATCCTTCTGACTCTTAATACATTTCTTTTTGCAAAATGCTAGCTTGTTTCTACAGAGTTAATAAGAAAAGGAAAGCACTGTTAACGCTGTAGTTTTGTGAAGACAGCAGGATATTGCTTAAGACTTGGTATCTGAGAGTGAACTTTTCTTGGAGTGGGAGTGAAAATGGCAACGCTGGACTTCTGTTGGGTGGGGCATCTCTTTCCCCCTGTAATTATAACCCTAATAAAGCAAGCAAAGACACCAGGGGCTTTTTAAAGTCTCCTGGAATATTTTGTATCTTGGGTTTTTTAAAACATTTTCATCCCTTACAGGTTGGTCATATAGAAAAAAAAAATGTGTGTATGTGTTTTTGGGTGGTGACAGACAGACAGTCAAGATAATGGATAGCAGTCATAAGGATGAAATTCTGGGCCTTTACACAAAGAACATGCCAGAAGTTAGAACGTGTAACAAGAGAATGGAGCTGGCTAGAAGGCAGTGAGCTCATCACCCCTGGAAACGTGAAAGAAGAGATTGCCTAACCTGATCAGATATGCCACTGAAGAAAGTCTCCCTTTGAGTGGGGAATTGAACTAGATGACATGTAACAAAACTGAAGATTTTTTGCCCCTGTGCTTATTATTATATAAAGTTGTTCTTATTTCTGACCTTCCATATCTACCCAAACTGAATGAATGTATATACTTTTTGCTGCAATCAGACCTACGGAGCTCAATATCAGGTTGGTTTTTATCTCAACAAATGCCACCTGGCTAGGATGGAAAATGCCTTTCAGACAAGGGATTTTTACAGCTAAGGCCTGATAGTTGTTCTCCTAGCCCCCTTGTCTTGCCTGGCCAAATTTACCTTTTTTCTTCTCCTTTTATCATCAGACTAGTTTTCTCCCCTCTCTGGTTTTCATCTACGTGAAAAGGTTCTGACCCTTGACTTCTCTTGACTCCAAGTCCCTGCACATGCCCTGATTTTTGTTTGTCTGCTTGGTGTCTGAATTTCTTCTTTTCCTTGATCTTAATTTATATTTGTGCCCAATTTCTAACCACCCGAAAACTTGCTATGATGGCTAAGTGACTCAGCTCTGCATTAGGCTGGGTTCAAATTCTGCTTATTGCTAACTGGCACACTTTGGACAAGTTACTTTATTCTGGACAAGTTATTTTATTCTTTTTATGCTTTGCTTTTCTTAACTATTTAACTAATTACAGTACCTATGTAATGGAGGAATGGCACACAGTCTATGACCAATCAATGTTACCACAATTATGATTTGATGAAGACCTCAATTCAGCCTATATTCTCCGGTGCCAGTTTCCTAATTCTTCTCAGTTCTGACACATTAACCACTATCCCAATACAGGCAAAGTCTTAATTTAGGCTTCCTCTTGCTCAATAGAAAGGATATGTTCCAGCTGAGTTGTTATAAACACCTTTTCCATAAACTGAGTCCTATGTTGTCATTAAATTGCATCTTAAAATTGAAAACACAATTTTCTCAAAAATATTTTGGACCCTGTGTATAATAAAGTTGAACCTCAGAATTCATAAAATCTTTTAAAATAAAAAATAACTTACCAATGAGATGTTGTCTATATTTCAAACAATTGTCACAATCACACACTGTTTGCGTAGTTACAATGGGCGCAAGACACATGTAGCCCCCAGATTCCAACCATTTGTAAGGTACAATCTTTTAGAATGAATGTGTGGCTAAATTCATGAATTTGTGAGTTTAGAAGTCTATCCAGCAAAGTGAGATCATTTGTCAGTGTTGCAAAATCACTACTCACTACTATGTTTAGTATTATTATTCTGTCTCAGGACAGCCAAGTTAAAGAGAACCAGATATCATATGGGTCCAGACAAGAGAGCCATGGAAATGTTTTCGATGAAACAGGCACAGTGCATTCTTGTTAGCCATTGGCTGTTTCCTGAATATGTCCATCAATCTAAAATTCAACAGACTCCTGGAAACAGAACTTGAACCAAACCTAACTCCAAACCAATATTCAAATAGAATTGAACCCAAACATTAATGTTTCGCTAAACCATGAACTGAAGCAACTTTCCCTGGGGAAGAAAAAAAATAACTAAAGCAGTTTGATTTGAAGCCAAAACTATACGTTTCATGAAACTATTGAACTGGGACAAAAATCAGATCAAAATATTCCCTGAACTGAATTTAAACTAAACTAAATTTTTAGATCTTTCAAACTGAATCCCTGGCTACAAATAAGGATTTCGTTAGCACATATGATATTTGATTCAATACACATATAGCTTATCTTAGGCAAATTCTCTTAGCGTCAACGTTCTTCTTTATACAAAGGTGACAATGATTACTACCTATCTCCGTAGAATTATTTAGGGAGTTACATAAAGTAAGCAAGTCTTTCTGCTGTCATCATCATCATTAGAGTCTGATCTACATTGTATACAGCACACATGGGGTGAACTTTGGGTTTTAAGTCCTCCAATATGTTCACTGGCCACCAGAGGGCAGCAAAAAGGTAGAAACCCTTGCTAGAACTTACTGTGGAACTTGTCCTGTGAGTAAGAGCAAGCACGGAAGACTTACTATGTGCTAAACAGTGTTCTAAGCACCTTACATATATTAACACATTTAATTCTTAACGCAATGCACTGAGGTGGCTTCTGTTATTTGCATAGAGCAGATGAGGAAACTGAGGCAGAGAGGTGAAAAAATTTGTCCAAGATCACACAATTAGCAGGTAGCTGAGCCAAGATTTGAACCCAGGCAACCTGGCTGCAGAGCCCTTACTCTAAACCTCCGGCTGCCACCCGATATTCTGTTTAGAGGATGCTAACCCAGGAGAGGCTCAGATCCTGGCCTTGTTCATAGACATGGGTGGAACTGCAACCCAGGATGACCTTATAATGGCTGTCCACGGTTTAGGACCTGGAGTAAAAAGAGTCAAAACCTGAGCCAGAGGAGTTTAATGTTGTCAATAGTAGTGTTAGGGGATTAGTAAAGGCACAAGCATTAACCAAGTCAATGGGAGAAGTTTCAGTGAGGGGGGCAGGAGATGGGATTCAGGTATAAATGTAGAAAAATGATCAGGAGAGAGTTGCCCTTGACAAAGAAAAAAAAAAGTTATTCTCATAGTGACTTAGTCCAACTGGTTCATCCCCCTAAAGCTGCAGTATGTCCTGGGACTTAGGGAGCCAATACTAGCAAGACCACAGGGAGCTAACTCCGCTCCATTTTCATAACCATTTCCATCTCCTATATTTTGTTTATTTTTTTAAATGAAAAAAAAAAAAAGAACAAAACCCTGTCATTCTGGTCATCGTCACAGCCAAGACTTTCAGAATAACAGGCCATACTAACTTCCCAACATCTTCATTTCCCAAGCCCTCCTCAATGCACTCCATCAGACTCTTTCCTCACCACTTCACTGAAACAAATCTTGCCAAGGTTACCAGTCATCTGAAAAATGTCAAATCCAGCAGCTACTTGTGCATCTTTTCCGATGTGCCTGTAGCATTTGACATTGTCAGCTACTCTGCATTCATGAAACTCTCCTGCCTTGGTTTGAAACTCCTTGACTGGCTATCCTCAATCCTGGATCTACCCCTGCTTCTTGGAATACCATTTCTTATATCTGCTTACTGCCTCCTTTTTTCCATCACCTCTTGGCAAAAATAATGCAAAGGCTTCTAACTGCTCTCCCTACCTCCAGTCTGGACCCTCGTATCCATCTTCAACATTGCTGGAATCTATCTTCAACATTGCTGCATAGAAAGCTTCCAAATACTAATCTGGTTGTGTTTCTCCTTTGCTTCATATCATTCGATGGTTCCTGTTTCCCACTTTATGGAAATCATTTACTATGATATTCAAGATTCCTTTTGGCTTCTTGCCTACTCTTCATGTGGTTCTAGCAATGTCCCTATATGTGCCCTTTTTCTACTCATACTACTCAGTCATTCAAATTCTCATAGTTCTAAAGCCTCTTTTCCTTTGCATCTTTCAAATTTTGGATCAATCATCCTTTTTGTCTTCTATAAAGACTTTCCCAAAATCTTACCCATAGATAGAGATGTTCCAGCACCCAGGAGGCACTGGACAGCTGTGGCTCATTCACACGATAAGCTCATGTGCCTGTCCCTGACCTCCTTGAATAAGGGACCATGTGGGATTTGGTATCTGCAGCACCTAACACAGAGAGATACTTAATATATGTCCTAAAGAGTGATTAAATTTTCTTAAGAGAAAAGGAAACAACCAACAGGAATGTTGAAACTGAGATACAAGGACAGGTACATTCGTGCTTACAAAATGTTAGGTGACTTGAATCGGAATTCTGACTTTGAATATATCTCATTAGTTATTATGGATTGGAAGGACAGGGACAATGCTGCAAGCTGTACATTATAAGTCAAGTGCTAGTCATCAAACTGATTTTACTTCATCAATGGGAAGGCAATGAGAATATTAATTAAAACAAAAAGGGACAGGTCGAACTGTGGGCCCAGCTCAAGCATCAGTCCAAACAGGTCTGCAGGTGCAGAGAGCAGTCTGCAAGACTGGCTTTTCTCTCCACCTGCCACTCAGCAGAGCAGTCCCTGCCAGTTCACCAAGGGGCATAAAATGTACTTTCTGGGTAACAGGGCATTTAGCATATTCGACTAGCATCATGTGGGCCAGATTTTTTTGTTGTTTGTTTGCTTGGCTTGCCAAAAGGAATAGAATCTGTTCATTCTGCCTCACTCCCACTTCCTTGGCAGTAATTTAATAGTCTGAGAAAATTTGTATGTATAGCTTCCTCATTTGTTTGGTAAAAGTTCAGAGAAGCATCACCATTGCTCTAATCTGTTGTCCTAGCAGAGAACTGGGCTACAGCCAGAAGAGGCAGACACCCCTCAGGCAGTGCCCTTGAAGCACCTGCTCACCTGCTGAGTCAATTTTTATTTTTGCTTTGACTCCAAGAGTATGAGAGGAAGATAAATGTACACTTCCAGCTCTTCCCCAGTCTATTCTCTGACCATAAGATAGGCTTCTCTAATTTGGGATGAGGTGGGAAAGGGAGCAAGGCAAGCTTCCATTCTGTTACTGTAAGTCAGCAATGCAGAGTATTTCATTCTTTCCCATGGCACTTACCTCCAGTTTTCTGTTCTGTATGGTGATTATACACATGGACTTGGCATTCAACTTTCTGAGTTCAAATCCTAGCCCTTCCAGTGATTAGCCATGTGACTTACAGACAAGTTATTTAACCCCTTGGGTCCTCAGTGCTCTCACTTCTAACACAGGGATAATAACACCTTCCTCAGAGAGTTGTGCTAATGAGAAAATGCCTGTAAAATGCTTGGCACTGAGCCTGAATCAGCACTTTGTAAATGTGAGTTGTTATTATTTAAACTCTTGGTCTAAATTCTTTGAAATTGGATTGGCTTTCAAGAAGCTCCAAAATCAGTCCAAGCTCAGTGTGCCTTCACATCTGGCCTAAAAGCATTTGGAAACCTCAGGATGGCTGCCATGACAGTAATGGCAGAGGACCATGTCAGTGGAGGAGAAAGAGCAGATCTGCTCCCTGTGGCGGAAGGTAATCGCTCTTGCAATCACAAGCAATTTTTGCTACTGTCAGCATCACTGAGCCAATGTTGATCTGGACGAGAAAGCTGGATCACTCTTAGTGTGTTCATATACAAGCCAATCTATCAACAAAGTTCCAAATGCCCCCTCTTCTGAGTGATGAGGTAACAAAGGAGTTGACAGGCCAGGTCATCAGGTCTGGAATCCTGCATCCCACTGCGTCCCGCATGCCCAACATCAGATCAAAGTGAAAAATAAATCATGAGAGAACTGAGCCAACTTTCCATGTGCAAGACTAAACATCATTTGATTTTTAAATTTCAGACCAAGTTCTCAGGCTTGACCACTGGAAAAGTTCTTTTGGATTTTCTTCTTTAAAGTCAGATCTAAAAATCATAGAAGAAATAAAGATGTTGTTTTCCTAGCCACTCTTTTAGGTGTAATCTCCTTTCTCTAGATACAAAGATGACTAGTCAACAGAGGGACACTGGTGGGGAAGAGAAGTAAGGAGAGGTTAATAAAAGCACCTTGGAAATCTTCCCAGAGTTTATAACTTCAGCTCTTTTAAAGTAATCTCTTAGGGGAAGTGCTGGAAAATCACTACAACAAGGGTATTTTCACTAACACAGATCACCCAAAATGAAATGAAGAATGCATTTCAACAACAAGAATAATAACAACAAATATAGGCCTTCAACCCAAGCCTCAATATCAGTGTGACCAATAGAGATGGTGTATCAGTCAAGATTCAGCCAGAAGCAGAGGCATGGGATACATATACATGCACATATATGTAGACACATGTGCCCCTATACATATATCCTATGGTTCTGCTTCTCTGAGTCCTGATCAATATATAAACTGACACACACCATTATGGGAATTTGATCTCGCACTTGAACTCCACAGGGCAGATAGTTAAGAACGGAAGATGGATGTAAAGTGGGGGAGAATTTACAAGCACAAGCTAGAGGCCTGCAAAGACAGACTGAACCCATGCCATTCTTGTCACCTCTGACTCTAGTGGTATGGATGGCTGGGATCCTTCATCATGGAGCTAAACACACCTACTCTCCTAGGAGTTGAAGACGCTAAAGGAGGATCCAGGGGACAGTGAAGTAGTTGCAAGCCTAGCTACTACTTCACACCATTGAAGGTAGTCAACAGATTAGTGACAACATGCTGAGCTACAAAATGGCTGCTGCTTCACTTCCCCCCTCCAAATCTCCCACTTCCTCTTGTGGCCCACCCTTCCTGGAAACAGAAAGGGGAATTCTGGGAGATGTAATCCAGCTTTGCCACAATAAAACCACTGCAGATAAATATTAGATCTCTCTGCCCCTTTCCGTGTAACTCCTCTTTGGGGAATACCTTTGACTCTAGAATGGTTTAAAAGTCCATAGAATAAAGATTATATTCTTAATTCATCAGATCAGTCATAAACTTAAAAAAAATTATTTCAATTTCAAAAGTAATTTGAATATTCAGAACTTTTAGTTGCATTCTTGAGGCCAAGAAAGACCATTATAAGGCCTATAGGAAAAGTTAATCTGTTATATCAAGAACCCCTTAGTCCTATACGTGTACATGCACATACACACTAATCTGTAGTTCATAAACATCATTCCACAAGTTCTAGTTCCATGCATTTTCAGTATTTGGTAAATGTTAGATCTTGGCTGGGCGTTTCATTGTGAAGTGAATGTGTCTATTCTCAACTGTCCACCTGAGCACCTGTGCCCTTTAGATTGAGAGATCACTTTGCCTGACACCATGTCATCTGGAAAGCATCAAACCTCGGCGGCTCGGCTGCTCTTTAAAGTTTTGTGTCTCTCAGTTTTATTATAATCACAGAGTATTGGGATCTTAGAAGTGAATTACCATTTTAACGAACCCTTTAAAATAGAACAAAAATGTAGGGAGCAATCACATGGCAATATTAAATATTTCTTTCATTATATTTTATAATTCTCAAGCACTGCTAATCATAAAAGTCTTCATAATGTGTTTATTGAAGACCAGTAATCAATGCAGGATGGAATTTTCAATATAATACAGGCAGCCCAGGTTTGATGGAATGCTGCCCTTTTGCTGGAATATAAACTTGACTCTTCCTTTAAGGCATTGAGGTAGTAAAACACAAGAGAACTTCCTAATGGAAATGAGACCATTCTCATTAAATTAAATGAGAACATTTAATGTGGGTGAAAGTGATTTAAAATTCACACACCTCCTGCAAATATGTTCTTGATTTACTTTTTAAAGAGTAAAATGGGTTTAGTAAATATTGCTAGTTATAATAAATCATAAAACATTTAAACACCGATTTGTCAAATGTAGTTTACATGAACTAGCACTTAGCATTATTTATGCCAGACTGAATGAAATAGCTGATATGTTAGCAGGGTTTTCAGCCAGTTAGGAAACATGCAGTGAGAAAAACATTGTTCTGGGTGGTATGTTGGTTACAGAAAATTGCACGACACCACATTATTCCCAAAGTGCTTACCATCTGGATAGGGTACTTAACCTTCAATACAAGGTAGAATATGAGAAAAACCTGTCTACACCAGCTCAGTTTCAGTTAAACCAATCAATCAAAATTACCCATTCTTATCTAATTCCACCCATTACCCATACCTGAACACCATCCATTAAGAAAGTTCCAGCCCTCTAAAACTATTGACCTGAACCTGCCATCCTGAACCTATTTCATTCCATCTTGCCCTCTGTTTCTAATGCTTACGTTTTTAGCAGCCGATGTCTTGTCTTGGATGGCTTTACAAGCTCTTCTGGGACCAGCCCTGTGTTTCGCTCATTAAATATGACTGTTTCGTATAGCTTAGATACATAGAACTTGAGTCATTCTGTAATGTCCCATTGTAATTCAGTTTATACTCTGGGACTCTGCCATAATACAGGCAGATTTGACTAATGCATTGCCCAATCTGTCCCTATTCTAACAATTGCACAGATATATAAGGGTACCATGGGGATTTGCGTCTTTCTTCAGAAATTAAGGTAGGTCACAGAGAAAAGGGGAACAGTTTGATAAGTGGAAATTTAATCCCCTTGCATGATGATACACTGAAGTTCTCAAATGAGAGGACTTCACCAGGAGAATAGGCCAATTGCAATGTTCATGTGCTTCCTAAAATTATAAATAATATCTTCTTCCTTAGTATTGGCACAAATTTGTCATTGTGAGCAGAGCATGATTTCAACTATCAATGGCAAATGCACTGGTATATTCCCTCACCTCCCAGTCATTTCATGATGTGCAGGATGTATACTTTGTTTCGTCTATTAGCTCTATTGTCAAGAACTCGAGATTGGTGATTTTCATCCAGAGACTTGATGATAAGGGCTTGAATTCTAGGAGAAATGAGTTATACTATAACTCATTTTGAGGTCAGACACAGCTGTAAGAGGTCAGACACAGCTGTAAAGTTTGAGTTGGTATGCTTAGAGTCAGGAGATACAAGAGGAAATGTATCCTCTTACATGGAGATTTTGAATTTGGGTAACATCAAGTTGTTCAATCATTTTATCTGTTAGTGTCCTATGACTTCTTAATAGACATCAAGTCTTTTAAAAAGTATTCTTCAGTGGGGGTAACAGCAGGTCAGCATCTGGTTGGTCAGGATTTGATAAATCTGAGGATTTAAGGTTATTTTCCACTGCAGCCTGACTCAACAGGGTGTTTTGTGGGGTAAAAAGACCCTGGAACTCTAGGAGCATGGGAAGAGGTGCAGAACATTAAACGTTGAAAAGAGGACCCAGAATCCAAGCCAGAGGAAGTCTGTTACCCACAGGAACCCAGCCTGTGTATCAAATGTGTGCTCCACCCACCACAAGACCTCTGCTCTGCTATGTTCTTCATTTCTTTCCCTCTGGTGGAAAATGTATAAATGATTTAACTTATAGGCTGGCCACAGGATCCCTTCTATCCAAGGCTACAAATTTTAATAGGAAACTACATTAAGACCAAGCCTTGGTTATAGCTCAGTCAGACTTTCTTTCATGGTCTAGCCTTGAGGATGTATTCTGTTCTCATCCCAAAAATTACACTGTAGCCACATCTCTGGTGCCTATTCCTCTTCTCCTTGACTCACCTCTGACTTGAGCTGTAGCTCTGGTAAATGTCTCCAACTCCCTTTGCATTGCCAGCACCCATCTCAAGAGTGTCCCTGGCTTCTTTACACATTCTAACCCCAGGGCCTACCCCATTGCCAAGGGGATTTGAGTGGTACAGGAGCAAAGGCAGCCTGGGAGTACAGAGGATTTGATGCTCCCCAAGAAAACTCAGCTTCCAATACTTTTGATATATAGTTCTATGTACTTTTTAGAGATCACAGGAGAATCAAATTCCATTTTCTTCTTTGCTTTACCATGGTCTTCCTCCTGATGTGTCTCATTCCCTCTCTGCCCCCCACTACCTCGGATTGTTTAATTACTTTCCAAATAAACTACCTGCACACAAATACTAGTCTCATGTTCTCATTTAGGAGAAGCCAAATTAGCACCCATACTAAGCTAGAAATCCTCCCTTTTTCTTTCCAAAATACACAAACACACACACACACACACACACACATACACACACTTTTGTGTGTGTGCACAAAAGAAGCATATACTTTTCAAAAGCTATCATAATATTTTGGAGTAGGACTTCCCTCAAGTTATTAGGCTATGAAAACTTGTCTTTAAAGGAGAAGGGGACATTTGTCTCTTTCCTCAAAGGATTGATTGCTATGGGAATTGCCCTTCTAATAGAAATCTGGACCAAACAAAAAGCTTATCTTACATTGGTCAACAAGCCTCATGGCACTAATTCCTGACAAAAGGAAAGCAAATCAGGTGGGCCTTACAAAGCAAAAGCTTATTGCCTGGAGGCAGTTTCTAGAATGCAGCTCAGAGGGTATTAACTGCACAGTCTACAAGTCTTGCTTAAAAGAGGAAACAGTATATCCTATATCTATCTTCTCTGTCATGTCTAGGCCTGTTTATAATTACTGGAGGCTAATCTCAGGGCGGCTGTAATGTCTTGAAATTGTAAGGGAGAATACTAGCAAAGAAGATTCACAGCGTGAGAGCTCTGAAAACATGCAGAGGGTCTTCTTGAGTCTTGGTTGAGTAGTCAGTGTACACATGAGTAGAAATTCCTTGAGGCCAAGAAAAGAAATTCTGGAACAAAGTAGACCAAACAATCTCTAGAACTCAGAAAGGAAAGCCACTGTGGAGAAATGTTGTAATTCACAGAGAATTCGATATAGCCCTGAGAAGTCGTTCACCTTTGTAGAACTGAATTATTCCTAGAATAAATGATACTCGGGACCTGACTTAATAGAAATTACAAGTATGCCAGAATTGGATCAAGCTGACCCAAATAACTGCGTACCAGAACAAAATCCAACTCTCCAAAAGAATACAACAAAACACATCACTCAAAAGTGTAAAACTCAAAGTGTTAGTATCCAATCAAAAATTAACAGACATGCAAAGAAGAAAATGTTAAAAAGAATTCAGAAGAAATCCAATCATTAAAAACAGGCCTAGACCTGACAGAGAGAATAGATTAGCACATAGGATCTTTAAAAACTATTATAAATATTAAAAACATTCTTGCCAGGCATGGTGGCTCATGCTTGTAATCCCAGCACCTTGAGAGGCCAAGGCAGGCAGATCATGAGGTCAGGAGTTTGAGGCCAGCCTGGCCAACATGGTGAAACCCTGTCTCTACTAAAAATACAAAAATTAGCTGGGCGTGGTGGCAGGCACCTGTAACCCCAGCTCCTCGGGAGGCTGAGGCAGGAGAATTGCTTCAACTCAGGAAGCAGAGATTGCAGTGAGCAGAGATCGTGCCACTGCACTCTAGCCTGAGCGACAGAGCAAGACTCTGTCTCGAAAAAACAAAAACAACAAAACCCACAAAACTCAGGAATGTGAACAGAAGTATTAACATTATTGGAAGAGAAATAGAAGACATTTACAAATAACAAACTGGAACGTGCAGAAATTAAAAGTGCCTGAATGAAAATATACTGGATGAGATTAACATATCTATAACATCTTGGTCACTGAAGAAAAGACCAATAAACTTGAACAAATAGAAATAGAACCTATACAAATGAAACACAGAAAAAAAAGTTATGAGAGTCTTCATGATATCTATTACAATAGCAAGTGGTCTAATATAGGTAGAATGGAATTCTTCAAAGAGGAGGAAGAGATTTTAAAAGTTTGAAAAAAAGGGATTCTTCAAAGAGGAGGAAGAGATTTTAAAAATTTGAAAAAAGAATGGTTAAAACTGTTCTAAATTTTATAAAAACTATACACTTATAGGATCAAAAAGATCAACAAATATCACATAAAATAAACGTAACAGAAATGAAATCAAGGCACATAGTAAGATTGCTCAAAATCAATGATAAAAAGAAATTTTAAAGACAGCCAGAGGGGGAAAGAGACACATTAGGTACAAAAAACAAAAATACAAATGACATCATACTTCTCAGAATTTTCCACACCAAAAGAACAGGAAGTGATATCTAGAAGGCATTTTAAAAAATCAGCACTCATTAGAATTCTATATCAAATGAAAATATCTTTTAAAATTGAGGGTGACACAAAGATTTTTTTCAGATATCAGACTCTCAATATAAGAGATGTTAAAGGAAGCTCTTCAGGCAGAAAGACAAGGACACCAGATGGAAATTTATATCTACACAAAGGAATGAAAAGGGCCATAAGTGGTAAATATATAAAGAATATTGCACTTATTTCCTATTGCTGCTATAACAAATTGCCATAAATTTGACTTACAACAACATAAATTTATTATCTTACATTTCTGGAGGTCAGAAGTCTGAAATGAGTCTCAGCTAAAATTAAGGTGTTGACAGAGCTGCATTCTTTTCTGGAGGTCCTAAACAAGAAATGGTTTTCTTGCATCTTCCATCTTCAATGCCTGATCAAGTCTCTCTCACGATGCCTTCTCTCTGGTTCTGACATTTCTGTCCTCCACCATCCCTATTTAAAGGTCTTGTGATTTATATTGGGCTCACCTGAGGTATCTAGGATATTCTCCCTATTTTGAGGTCAGCTGGTTAGCAACCTTAATTCAGTCTTCAAATTTAATTGACTTTGCCTTGCAATGCAACAATCACAGGTTCTGGGGATTAGGGTTTGGAAAGCTTTGGCGGCCACTATTCTACTTTCCATAAATATAAATTTTTTAACTTCCCAGTTTTAATCCTTTTAAAAGACAATTCACTGCTTAAATAAAAAATAATAAAATATTGTGGGAAATGCAATCATAAAGTAACTTAATCTAGATGCAGAATTATTTAAATAAAAAAGGGAACTTTGTAATGGTAAAGAATACACTTCACAATGAAGATAACACAAATACAAGTATCTTTGCACCCAAAACCATCCCTGAATACAAAAACTAGAAATCTTATTAATAAATCCAGCAATTTAATAATAAAACCAAAAAAAAAAAGGTAATTCTTCCTAAAAGTTAAAAATAAACAAAATTTTAAAAACAAAACAATATCACTAACAAAACTTCTCTTTTAAATCTTGTGTCAAAAAAAGAAAGAAAGAAAGAAAAAAAGAAAACAAATCCAAAGGAGATTTTTGGAAGCTGACAACAGTGTCACCACAGATTTTTAAAAAATCTTTCCAAATCCCCACATTTAAAACAGAAACTAGTTAGAAAAAGCAAATTCCATGGACACTATTAAAAACTGGATGAAGAGTTGGCCTGTGAACTCCCAAATAACAACCAGGTGAGAGCAAAGCACCAGGAGGCCCACCTGGGAACAGCAGCTGAAATGGAGAGAGTTTTCCTAGTTTAATTGTAGACTAATGCAAGGGGCTCACAAGAAGATCTGAAGGAGTTGGATCAATCTAAGCTCCATGCACTCTCAAAACTGACTTTCCAGGTCTCCTTTCCAGGACCGGATTTTACACCGAGGAAAGCCTGTTGGAAGGAGAATCAAAATTGAGCAGAAAAGGGTCACTAGAGATGAAGGCAAGAGAAGATTCAGGTAAAAATGGGAAAGAAGAATAATGCTAGGAAATCTCAGACAGTGAGCCATGGTATTTTTTTAACACAACACCCAACCCCCATAATAGATTAATTAGTTAATTAATGAATAAAAAATAGAGAAGAAAAAAGAAACAGTAAGCAAAAAATAGAAGGAGCTCTGTGAAATTTAAAAAGCCTGAATCATGCCTCCTTCTAGAAAACTTATTTTTACATAAAAATGAACAACATAAATATACTAAAACCAAATTCCATACAAAGTTATTAGGGGGAGAATGGGAAGTGGAGAGACAGAGCGCAAGAGAGAGAGAGAAAGAGAAGCAAAATACTGTCTGAATACCAGAAGGACATGCTCCAATCTGGGTCAAAATTGTAATGCACTATTTCAAAACTGTCTAAGAAATGCTAAGAGAATTATACAAGATATAACACTGCAAAAATTTTCTTAAATGACATATAACATTTACTATACAATATAAATAACATAGTAACATATAACATAATTACACAAGATCAGCATTAGAATTGAATTATAAAACAAAATATCAGACAGACCTCAGGAGAAAAACGTACAATAAAAGAACACCCCATTGCAGAAAATAAAGACGAAACTAAAAGGAAGACAAGAATAAATGAACACAATAGACAATGCCTTAAGAAGAACAGAAGGTTACAAAAAAGGAGAAAATTTTTTAAACAGAAATGAGGTAAAAATTATTTTAGAAAAAATAAATATGTTGAAGGGAGGCAACACATATTCTGTAATTCAAAAAACTTTGCTGAATTTTTTTTTTTTTTTTTTAAGATGGAGTCTCGCTCTGTTGCCCAGGCTAGAGTGCAGTGATGTGATCCCAGCCCACTGCAACCTCCACCTCCCAGGTTCATGAGATTCGCCTGCCTCAGCCACTCAAGTAGCTGGGATTACTGGCTCACGCCACCATGCCCAGCTAATTTTTGTATTTTTAGTAAAGACGAGGTTTCATCATGTTGGCCAGGCTGGTCTTGAACTCCTGACCTCAAGTGATTTGCCCGCCTCAGACTCCCAGAGTGCTGGGATTACAGGTGTGATGATCTTTTTCTAAAGTTAAGACTGAAAGAACACATCATGTACCTGAAAATGTGATGACCAACACAAAAGTACATTCTAGTCAAATTATTGGATTTTAAATAAAAATAAATGTGTCATACTTTTAGGCAAAAACAAGTGACTTATCAAGGCAAAACTATTATCATCAGATTTTTTTTGACAGCAACACTTCATGCAAGAGTAAAATGGAGTGACATATTTTGGATGTTCAAGTAAAGAAAATATAAGTCAAAGATTTCACATCCAGAAAAATGGACTTAAAGTTTATCACCAACTATTAACAGTATACAAGAACTCAGATGAGATTGTCCCATGTCCCCTTCTTTATAAATTTAGTAGAAAAAGTAACTTCAGACAATCAAAATGAGTCGGGAGACATTGCAAAGACTGGTGGTGAACATAAACCTCTAGTTGTTTATAGCACTGATGAACAAGGGTATGAAGAGGAAAAGCATCATATCTAATGGCTATCTTCTCAGATAATGTATGCAGTGCAATTGTTATAATTTTCAGTAATTACATTGCTGTGGTATTACAGTTCTTCTGAAACTAGTATGAGTGTAATGTTAGACAAAATAAATGAGTGATTATGGAATATTCTAATTCTATTGTCCTCTATGTCCTTGAGAATTAGGGTTTGCAGTTTAGGAGAACAGAGATGAATAGATGTAATACTGAAAAGTTTTAGGAAAAAAAAGAATATTGAATTAGAATTGGAATTGTCCTTTAAATTCATGAGGTGTGATGGGTTCTGTTTACTGGAAAGATGCCCTCATTAGTAGTAAGCACTCCCAGCACCTACATGATGATTTTGAAATTCAGTTTATCACTGAAAGAAACCAGAGATTTTTCTAGGAATGGTTGGTTGCAGTTCTGGGGCAGGAAATTCACAAGATGAGCCTAAAACATCTCATTATTCTGAAAAGCAAGGAAGCTATCAATAACTTCAGGATTGTGTCAAAAGGACCCAGGAGCCAACATGAAGAGACTCTCATTGGCCAAAAATAGAACCATTTGAGCTTTACAAAAGATAATAATTGCAGTTGATTGAAACCCATAAAATATGTTTAAGTCCATGAATTATGATGGTTTAAACAAACTAGTTGGTCACTCTCAGAGGGAAGCAGCAAACCGAGTAAAGTTGGTGAGTAAAAGGGAAGATCTGAGGACTTAGCCTGTCTTTCCTATAAGACTGGCAGATAAGGAAAATAAAAACCTCTTTATACAAGAAGTACAAGTAATAAATGAAAAAGAAATGATGAAATTAAATGATCACTATTTTGAAGTCTGCAATGAATTAATGGATCTAGACAAGGAGCATCAATGGCTGCCAGTACCAACAAAAGGAGAGACAACCTGATAGAAGAATCCACTCTCACTTACACTTCCCGCCAAAGGGACAGAGCACAAGTCTAATCTGACTGTCAATCTGGAGAAAATGCAAGGGTCAGAGAGGCAAAGCTGTGGATTAAAGGATGTGAAAGACACAATTTTTTAAAAAATGAGAAACACTAAGATCTCTAGGCTGCATATGGGTGATAAACTGTGAAGATATTCAAGGAGGTGAAAAACTCCAAATAAATTCTGAACACTATCTAAAAAATAATAATAATAATGAGAATATGCTTCAAGACAGCTAAAAGTGTTCACAGGAAAATACATAGCCCACAGTCCTTATACTAACAAGAAAGAATTTTTTAAAATGGATTAAGAATCCAACTTAAGTTATTTAATGAAAGTAAGAAAATTATTAGTTAAAATAATATGATGTTTTATGAAAACATGTACTTTTTAAAATAACATACAAAAGTCTGAATGAGAAAACCAAAACCAATAAGCTCAAGTAACTGTGTAATAACCTGATCCAAAAAAGTGAAAGAAGAAATCATAAATATGTAAACAAAATATGATAAGAGAAAATAACTACAAATATAGAAGAAACCAAAAAGTATCATATTTAATGACTTTCTCAACTTTATGTATATGTTAGGAAACCTTAATGAAATGAATGATTTTCTAGCAGAATAAAATTTACTAAGCTAACCATCACCAGAAGGAAAAAAACAATCTAAATAAATCAATTACTGTAGAAAAAAATGGAGGAAGCTAATAAAGAGCTATTTTCTTTCAAAATGACCAGCCCTAGATAGTTGTATGAGGAGTCTCTATCTGTTCCTAAAAAAAAAAAAAAAAAAAGGTAATAATAATCCTTCTGCTAAACTGTCCCAAACAGAAAAAAGAATGCTCTCACCTTTTTAATGCATCAAGCATTGATAAAATCCAACAGATTACACAACAAATCTATAAACCAATCTTATGATTATTGATGCAAATGTCAAATAAATGTTAGTAAACAGACTCAAGTAGCTCATTAAAAGATACACTACATCTAGTAATGTATTTCAGCAATGTGAAGATGGTTTAATAATGAGAAAAAAATGTGATTAACTATATTAATAGCTCTAAAGAAAGCAATCTTGTGATTATCTTCAAAGAGTTTGAAAAGACTTTTGGTAAAATTCAAAATCCATTTTTGACCTTGAAAAATAATAGAAGAAAATTGTTAATTAGATAGAAGATGTGAAAATATTCTTAACATAATAAAAATCTCTCAACACATAAACCAGAATAATGCTTAATGGTAAGGCGCTAAAAATATTGCCATTAAAATCTGGAAAAAAAGACCATGATTTCCACTACAACCACTAATATTTAACTTAACGTTGCTTATTGGCATTAGTCAAAGCAATTTTGCCAAATAAAGAAATTAAAGGCATAAAAACTGGAAGAAGTAAAAGTCTCACATTTTGCTGGTGACTGAATGAAAATTAATATCTAACCAGATGCAATATAGACAAAATAAGGAAGATAAATTTACATTTATAGTAACAGCAAAAATGAAAAGTACTAGAAAAAAACAGCATGAAATGTGAAAGTTTTCTTGTTGAACAAATATTTTAAATATTCAAGGGACAATGAGAAGACTTGAACAAATGACAAATAATACCATGTTCTTGGAGGGGAAGACTTAATATCATAAGAATGCCAGTGTCTGCTAGATTAATTTATAAATACAACATAATCCCAATAAAACTATCAACACTTTTTTTTTTCTGGAACTAGGCAAGCTGATTCTGAAGTTTATGCAGTGAAATACACAAGTAAGAATAGGCAGAATAACTCTGAAAAAGAAAAGTAATAAGGATGTATTCCACATGAAAAAAAATTATTATAATAAAGTTTAATACATTATTAAAGAATCAAGAATTAAAACAGTGTGGTACTGGCACTTGAATAGATTACTGTACTGGAATAGAAAACAGAAAAATATAAACAAATCTATAGAGGAATTTAGTTTTTGCTAGAGATGATACCTCAATTTTGTAGGGAAAAATTATTATTAAGTAAATGACCAGGAAAGTCAGAGATACCCATCTCTAAAAACAAACAAAAAATAGTGGATTCACACCACATACATTACTCAAAATAGATTGCACAAAGATAAAATAATAAGTATTTTAAATGTAAACATTGCAACCATAAAATTTCTGTAATAGAAAACATTCTCTTATAATCTTTGAGCAGGGAAGCCTTTTATAGCTATGACATAAAACCCAGAAGCTGTAAAAAAAAAAAAAATTAATAAGTTTGGCTACCTAGTTTTTTGTTAACTGCAAATAAAAAGCTATCATATGCAAAGTTCTTTTTTTAAAAAAAAGACAAATTAGAAAAAGTACTATCGATTTTTGTTACAAATTAAGAATATCTCTAAGATACAAATAACTCATCAATAATTAAAAATACAATATGCCAGTAGAAAAATGGGCAAAAGACACAATTAACTAGTTCTCAGAAAACTTAAGACACTTAATCCCACTCATAATAAGAGACTTGCATATTAAAAATACACCAAGAAAGCATGATTTGTGTATCAGATTATCAAATATCAAAAAGTTCGATAACACATTCTATTGATATACACATGGAGAAATAGGTACACCCATGCATAGCTGGTGAATGCAAACTGGTTTAACCTCTGTGGAGGCCAATTTGTCAATATTTTACAGTTAGACATCTAAGACATCTATACACTTTTTGACCTTGTAATATCACTTCTCAGAATTTGTTCTAAAACACAAATTCACACGCTCCAAATGGGTTTATACAGTTTTACACAACGTGAGAAACAATACAGTTTGGAAACAATCTAAATATCACCAGTAGGGGACAGGTTAATGCATGCTCATGCAGCCATTTTTAAAAGACTTAGGAAACTATATATTTATATAAAAAATTTTCCAAAATAAATTGTTCAGTGAAAAAGAAACAAAGATATTTGATCATTCTGGAAAATGACAAGGTGTACATAGCATTTTACTATTCATAAATGAATAGGTATGGAGGTGAGCAGAATGTGTGGGGCGTGTGTGTGTTTATATACATACACATGTATGTACATACACTCACATATATACATATAAAATATATGTGCATATGTCTATATGAATATATGTATATTCATTTTTTTCTTGTATGGATAAAATAGTTCTGGATAAAGTATCTCCAGAGAACCATTAAAGAAACTATTAGATTGGTGCAAATGTAATTGCAGTTTTTGCCATCAAAAGTAATAGCACCAACCTAATGTGTTTGCACCAACCTAATAACTTAATAAAAATTATTTTGATATGTGGAGAGAGAGATTGTAAGGCTAGAGAATAAGGGCAGGTAAAAGACTTGTAGTTTATATACATGTTGAAATTTAAACTGTGTAAATGCACTAACCTACATATATGTGTGTATGTGTATATATCAATGTATATGTTAAATATATAAATTATATATGTATATGCCTGTATATGCAAATATACAAAAAATACAGAATATTAATAGTAAGCCTCTGGTGTGATTATTGGTAATTTTACTCTTCTATATTTTCTGGGTTTTCTATAATAATGTTACATTATAATTACATAACTGTCATATTTAAAAGATTACAGGGATCCTGTTATACTAAAATAAAGCTCAACATGAGAATCAGATGACCTGGGTCTTGTCCCCAGATCCAATAGTTACCAGCGGGGTGCCATTTATTATGTCTTTTAACTTTTCTACCATATATAGTAAAATAGGGACAATGCTGGTTTTCCTGCATTCATGGGAAAAATCAAGTGAGAAAATTATTTGAAAGTGTTTATTAATTATAGTACTAAAGAATTGTGCAGTAATACTATAGTTAATGATGTAAGAAACACCACTGAAGTATTAGATATCTCTATTTCCTGCCTAAGATACAAATTAGCCAGTGAGTTGAGCAAAACTCATTAGGGTCTCAAACCGCTACAAGGCAATTGAATCCTGTCCTCCACTGTGACTTTGATTTGGAAAATAGAAAGAAGAAAGAACAAGTTAGGAAGGTTCTACAGGAATATTATAAAGGAAAAAAATTCTCGCCCAAGGAGACAGCATTGCCTTTTGTTCTCCTAAAGCCAATAAGCCACATCCAATTCTACCCACTCCATTTTACGAGGACCAATTTGTTTCTGCTGCACAAACAGGTTGCTCTATAAATATTGGTGCTTTGGGTACATCTGCTTTGTCATCCATACTCAGAAAAATCTGAATGGACCCAAAGCCAGATCTGGCACTCCCCTGAGAGACTTTCCTCCCCACCCTACAACCAGCACACACACACGTGCATACACATGTACACATATTTATCTCACTATTTTAAAAAATTATGCATAGGATTACCAGAAAAGATGCTGAAACCATGAAATAAATAGCTATATCAGCAGGAATGGGATTGGAGCTCAGTGCTGCTTGTAAAACAGTATATTGTTTCAACAAAAATGAGGCCAAAAGATCAAAAACAGCTCTGAATCAGTGTCCAAAAAGCTCCATTTTAAAGTAATGGTTTCCAAAGATTTTTTTCCTTTAACATCTGAGGCAACAAACCAGACATGGGTAGCACAGTTGGATTCCCCTCATCTTGGCCAGCTTGCTGGCTCTCTTACTCTTTCTTTTTTTAGGCATCAGGGTCTTTCAAAATGTGTAAAGTGAGAACCATAGCCTTCATGAGTGCAAGAAAATTCATTCACTGAAGGTCAGGGATTCACACACTTTTTATCTGCTGCACCACTCAGCCGAGTGCTGCTCAAGGGATGTTGCAAATGGCTAGAAAGAAGTGAAAAAAACACACTTAATTGTTACTGGTTTTTTTCCCCTAATTTTTAAATACCATACAGAACCCTTTAGGAGAAATCAGGACGGGGTAAAAGAAAAGAAAAGAAAAAAGAAAAGAAATCAGTCCCTCTGGGGGAAAAAATCACTGTGCCTCATTTTTTCTGCCACATAGGGTTACTGAAAGAATGTAATGTAATTATCCCTGAAAAGTATTGAGCACAATGCCTAGGACATAATAAGCATTCAATGAATGGTAGTTCTTATTTTATTGATTATTAGGGTGCCACAACAAAAATTACTAACTGGTGCTTGAACACCTTGAAAGAGTTAATGTTCTTCCTTAAGCACCTGCCCTCAGCATCTTAATACCATAGAGACTTGGGTACTATGGAGAATCGAATTCTCCAGATAGCAAGCACTATGTGGCTTCTTATCTCAAGTTCAGAAACTCTGCCTCTCAGTTTGGACTGTCAATGTGTGCTTCAAGAAAAACATATGCAAGCAGACCAAAACTATGTCTTCTGTCTTGAAGTGAAGGATGCTGACGTTTTGGTATGTTGCATTCGATTTTTATTAGACGGGCTCCTCTCTTGCTGCATTCCAGCTCATCCCTGAGCTTCAGCAGATGGGTGGGCAATGCAGGAGTAGCACGGAACACACTGCTTTTTTTCAGCATCTTAACACTTCAGACAGATGAAAAGAATAATCCTTAAACTGGCCCGTCATTGTAGACTGCGTCTTCAACAGGACATACTTCATTTTTTCCACAAGTACGACCAAATGACCTGTTGATGAATGCTTTAGGGAAGAGCTCATAGCAAGAAGAAAACTAAAGGCATATTTGGGTTTATAGAGATACCTAATTTTCCATCGCTGAGAGATGTTCTTCTTTATCTCCATGTATGTTATTCATCAAGGGATCCTGACATTATTTACTGGAAAGTAATGGCACTGTTTACCAGAAAACTAGCTTAATCTGCTACTCATTGTTTTCATCAGTTAAATAAAACTGACCTTTCATCTTTAGCATTGTGCTTCCAACAAAATCTTGCCAAAATCACTAATGATCTGTATTCCTCAGACAGCTGCAAGACATTCTCCATGAGCTAAGGAATGGTGGGATCGTCACCCCATTCAGAGATAGAAGGGACCGGCCTTGCAGGCCATGTTAACAGATTGTCTTTCAAACCAAGCCAGTAGGATCCAGAGGAAAGCGTCAGTGAAGGTAAAAAGCTTGAAAAATAAAATTCCCAAATCTGGTATAGAAATCATACATTAAAATCCCCTAAATCAAGAGCATCAAATCATTAAGACTGAATTGACAAAGCTCAGCATCAAGGGTACATTAACAATTAGTTGATAAAATCAAGTCTTATAGGGTTTCACACCACAAAATTAATGTAGATATTACACAGTGGGACATGATTTACACTAATCAGTGTTCTTTAGTCATCAAGACTAGAAGACCTGCCAACTGTCCTCTTCATGTAGAATGATATCAATACAATACATAGTTTTATTTTACTGCTGACATTGATAAAGGTGCTTATGTAAACTTAAGTTCAGTCTCAGTTTATCTCTAAAAGACCAAACTTTACCCATTCACGGGTTATAGGATGATTATTCTCAACTTAGATCTAACACCCAAAGCACACTATCAGCATTCTCACATAGTTCAGCCAAATTACAAAAGTAAAGATATTTACTTTAAACAGGTAAGTTCTCTAATCTTGTGGTTTTTGCCTGATGCTTTTGCTCACCCACCATCCATCAATCCAACCTACCTGAAGTAACAATACCTTGATTCTCCTTTGAGAAACCATCTCATCCCACTCCTATTCATGTATTTTAATTTGCACTGTAAGTTATATAAACATTTTCAATACAGTAAAAATTTAGAACAAAACTAAATTTGGGCTGTTTAATAGGAGAATAAAGAAACTATAGAGCATCCACAAAGCATAATTTCTTCCTGTTTTATCCATGTTGTCACACATGGTAGTATCTGTTCAGATTCTTTGCCCATTTTTAATCTAGTTTTTTGATTGTTTGTTTGTTTGGGTTGGGAGCAGCCGCTATTGAATTGAGTTCTTCATATATTTTGGATATTAACCACTTATCAGTTGTGGTTTGCAAATATTTTCTTTCAATCTACAGATCACTTTTTCATTTTGTTGATTGTTTGCTTTGCTGTGCAGAAGCTTTTTAGTTTGATGTCCCACTTGTTTATCTTTGCCTTTGTTGCCTGAGCACTGGCGCTATATTCAAATAAAGTATTGCCAAGGTCAGTATCAAGGAGATTTCCTGCTATGTTTGCTTCCAGAAGTTTTATGGTTTTGAGTTTTATGTTTAAGTTGTTAGTCCATTTTGAGTTTATTTTTGTGTATAGTGTAAGATAAAGGTTCAATTTCATTATTTTGCATGTGGATATCCAGTTTCACAGCACCATTTATTGAAGAGACTCATCTTTTCCAATTGTGTCTTCTTCGTGGTTGTCCTTGCTAAAAATTAATTGACTATATATTCTTGGGTTTATTTTGGGGCTTTCCATTCTTTTCCATTGGTCTATGTGTCTCTTTTTATGCCAGTATCATACTGTTTTAATTTCTATAGCTTTGTAGTATAATTTAAAATCAGAAAGTATGATGTGTCCAACTTTGTTTTTCTTTCTCAAGACTGCTTCAGCTATTTGAGGTCTTCTGTGGTTCAATACAAATTTTAGATTTTTTTTTCTATTTCTGTGAAAAATGTCATTGGAATTTTAATAGGGATTACATTGAATCTGTGTAACTGCTGTGAGTAGTATAGACACTTTAACAATATTAATTGTTCTAGTTCACAAATATGGGATATCTTTCCATTTATTTGTGTTTTAAATTTCCTTCATCAATGCTTGAGACTTTTCAATATACAGGTCTTTTATCTCCTTGATTAGATTTATTCTTAAGCATTTTATTCTTTTTGATAGAATTGATTTCTTTTTCAGATAGGTCATTATTGATGTACAGAAATGCAACTGATTTTCAGATGTCAATTTTATTTCCTGCTACTTTAAAATACTGCATGATCTCATTCGCATGTAGAATATTTTAAAATGTTGAATATATAGAAATGGAGAATAGAATGGTGATTACCAGAGGTGGGAAGAGTCAGGAAAGGGAAAGCTGTAGGTCATAGGGTACAAACATGCAATTATGTTTGATCAATGAGTCTAGAAAACTAATGTATAGCAGGAGAGCTAGAGTTAATAAGATTGTACTTTACATGGAGAATTTGCAAAGAGAGTAGATTTTATGTGCACTTACCATGCACAGAAATGAGGTAACTATGGAAGATTATAGATATGTTAATTTGTTTACTTTTAGTAATCATTTCACTCTCTCTACATATATCAAAACATGTTGTACACCATATGGACAAAAAAAATTTTAATTAATAGAATTTCTTACTTTCTTCAAAATGGTTTGTTACTACATACACTATAATTTTAGTGCTTTCTAAAAACTTTAACATTGTAAACAGTGTGTAATATTATTTGGTGTCTATGTTTAATCTCTACAGAAAATCAACAAAAAATTAGCAATGTTCTGCTACAATTTCTGCCAAATAAAGACAATTCTCATTATTATATTCCTATTCGTGAATAATCACCAGAATACTAGACATCACCATGTCAAAACTGCATAACATACATCTAATAATGCTATGCCAATATTTTTTCTTAAAATTGGTATGGTCTATTCTTCAGCATTTCTACATACATGTCTTTCAAATTAAATTTCAGTGTGAATATTTAGTATTACTGTTGATGTATATTTCAGTTTCAGTTTCTTTGCATTTACTAAGCATATCTGATAAATGTGGCCATTTTTTATACAAATTCTCATTCTTCAGTGGGTTTGTCCTATTCCCCCAAAGTTTACAACATTGACAAAACACAGAATAGTAAGTAGTTGGATAAATAACTTGAATCTCATGATTAATTTGATTATTTGGAATAATCGATATAGAAAAAGTTTTACGCTATATCTGTAATATCTTTCAGAAGCTTAAATTTTGTACTGTGGAGGTTAAATTTCTGATAGGACGATAACACTGCATAATATTCAAATTACACAACTACATACTTGGAGCCCCAGAGAGCGTGTTTAATGAATTCAGTTTAATGAATTCTTTTATTTTGTCTTATAAAAAAGAAGTTATAGAGTATCTATACTAAAATATTATGCAGAATTTAAAAGAATGGGAGAGATCTATATGTACTAACATGGATCAACCTCCACAATTGTCATTAAAGGTAAGAGCAAGCATAGAATAATATGTATAGCTTGGGCCAGGCTCAGTGGCTCACGCCTGTAATCCCAGCACTTTGGGAGGCCAAAGTGGGCAGATCACAAGGTCAAGAGATGATGAAACCCCATCTTTACTAATAATGCAAAAATTAGCTGGGCATGGTGACATGTGCATGTAGTCCCAGCTACTTGGGAGGCTGAGGCAGGAGAATCACTTGAACCCAGGAGGCAGAGGTTGCAGTAAGCTGAGACCATGCCACTGCACTCCAGCCTGGCAACAGAGCAAAACTCCATCTCAAAGAAAAAACAGAGAAAACGTGCCTTGATCTAATTTCTGAAAATGTATTATAAATACAAATGTAAATGCATAAAACTTATCTCGATAGATACTCACTGAATTAATAATGATGATTATTCCTGGCTAGAGGAAAAAGAAGTGAAAAGGATCATTAGCTTAAATTGCATTATTCTATATTAATTCTTAAAACTAATGAGATACTATTTTAATTCTATATAATTTAAATTTTTATAATAAGCATGATATAAATAAGATTTTAGAAAACTTTCATGAAAAGGGTACTAGATAAAAAATAAAGCCTTTTTATAAAAGTGAATTATGTCCTAAGACTTTTGGGAAACACTTTGTTAACAAAAGTAGTGTCTGTTGATGAATTTGTAGGCCTAGCTATCATATTCTCTGCAGACACAGATAAATCAAAAAAGTGAGTTTTCAGCATGTCACTCACTCATTGATAAAGCAATATAGTATTTCTTTAAACTGCTCAAGTAAAGCTGACACCCTCCTTGCCCCAATCACAGGCCCATGCCAAAGTAACTACTGTTGTTAGTATAAGACAGTTCCTTGCAGATTTACAAGTAAGTTCATGAACATGGAAATAGGTATAGTTTAGCTGTATCTTTTGATTCCTCAGGTGAGTTTTCAACACCTGCTTTCTAGGCCCTCAAACTCAGGGAAACACATATCAGCCTTTCCAAGTGGTCCTCAAATAGCCCCTTTCCATCAAAGAAATAATGTCCTTAATTTTTAACTGTAAACTTTTAATTCTTTTGCACCCTGAGTTGGATTATAAATCATTCTATTATAAAGACATATGCACATGTATGTTTATTGCAGCACTGTTCACAATAGCAAAACTTGGAACCAACCCTATTGCCCATCAATGACAGACTGATTAAAGAAAATATGGCACATATACACCATGGACTACTTTGCAGCCATAAAAAAAGGATGAGTTCATGTCCTTTGCAGGGACATGGATGAAGCTGGAAACCATCATTCTCAGCAAACTGACACAAGACAGAAAAACAAATGCTGCATGTTCTTTCTCATAAGTGTGTGTTGGACAAAGAGAACACATGGACACAGGGAGGGGAGCATCACACACCAGGACCTGTTGAGTGGTGGGGGGGGACTAGGGGAGGGATGGCATTAGGAGAAATACCTAATATAGATGACGGAGTGATGGTTGCAGCAAACCACCATGGTGCTTGTCTACCTATATAACAAACCTGCACATTCTGCACATGTACCCCAGAACTTAAAGTATAATAATAATAAAACTCAAGGGCCACAGAACTTGTAGTCTTTTATGGATGATCCAGGCCCTAACCTTGGAACATGGAAACAATTGCCACCTATTCTTCAGACATCATCCAGAACGAAGGATAAATTGCATTATTTCAATTACAGATTGTCAAAAATTTAAAACTAATGAATTTTAATATGTTGTTCCCATATTTAGCCACTTTGCTTAACCATCTTATTGGTTTTAAGAGTTTTCAGTTATTTCTCTTGGATTTTTAATGTAAAAACGTCATTTTGGACATATGTGATAATTTTTCCTTTCTTACATGTTTTATTCTTTCCTTTTGTTTTAGTGTGTTGGTTAAAATCTCCAGTACAAAGTTTAGAGTCTGTGATAATAGATATCCTTGTCTTTTTGCTGACTTAATTAGAAATACTTCTAATGTTTGACTGTTAAGTATGATGTTTGCTCTAGATTTATGTTAAATGCTCATCAAAAATTTTAAAAATCTATCTTATTTTTAGATGACTAAAAGTGTTTATGATTTATGGGTGAATAGATTGTATCAAATACCTTTTCAGCATCCCTTGGAGATAATTGAAAGGGTCTTGTTTAATTAGTCTTTTTTTTATTATTTGCATAAATTTAATCAGCCTGTTAATATACTAAATTACATGGACAAAATTTTCTTGTGTGGAGTCATCTTTGCAGTCCTAGTATAACTTCACTGAGTCATGTGCTTTATCTTTTTAATACAGTGGTGTTCTATTTAGTGACATTGCAATTAAAAATTTTTGCTCTGTATTTTTTTTTTTTTTTTTTTTTTTTTTTTTTTTTTTTGAGACGGAGTTTCGCTCTTGTTACCCAGGCTGGAGTGCAATGGCGCGATCTCGGCTCACCGCAACCTCCGCTGGGATTACAGGCTTGAGCCACCGCGCCCGGCTGCTCTGTATTTTTAAGAAAGAACAACCTATCCTTCCCTTCTCTATTGTTTCTATTGTTACCAGTTTTTGAAGTCTGATAGATGAGTTATATAGGTTTATATTGGAATGTATTTTTTTATTCAAAACAAAATTTTTATGTACTGGAATGGCTTGTGAATTATGGGCCATTTTAGAATTAAGGTTCAGACACAATTCTAAGGGGTACAAGCCACTGGGCGGCATGGAGTTTTATACTTTGTCTATGCAAGGACAGGAGTACCTTTATAATGTTTCTAATTTACCCACATGTCACCAAAAAAAAAGCCATTGCTAGTATCCATTATATTAACATGGATGTCTGGGCTTCTGATTAGAAGCTTTAACATCCTAAACTAAATACTCTTAAATAGTACATTCCTGATCAAAATTCTGATCACACCTTAAATATAGATTAAAATCAACTCATATAATTATCACAGTCCTTAGGCAGTTAAAGTATATTACAGATAAGATAGCAAGAAAGTATAAGAAAATAATTTATTAAGCTCCATTCTTACAGAAAGAAAGGTCTTCACCTTGCCTCACCTTCCAATCATTACCACTTTGTCCCACTTCCCTTTACAGAGAAACTTCTCAAGAGTGGACTTCTCTTGTGGTCTTTGATTCCTCGCCTCTCCCTCGTTCTTTATTTCACCTGGTCTAGCCTCTGCCTCTAGTGAGAGCTATCTAGGCTACCTTTTATTAAAAACACAGCACAAATATTTTGGTCTTTCTTCTCCCTCCTTTCTGAAACAACTTTTTCTTTGGCTTATATGTCATTTTACTTTTCTAGTTGTCCACCTAACTTTCCAAGCATTTCTCTTTAGTCTCCCTTGCTGACTCAGTCTCTTCTTCATAATTTCAAAATTTGCATACTTTATTAGCTCAGCTTAAATTATTTCATCCACAACGATGTCTTCAATCACCATTTATCTACCAATATCCAAATATATACTTCCAACTCTAACTTCTCCAGGCTTCAGACCCTAATACCCAACTGCCTACTTCACATTTCTCTACAATGTCTCAAAACCAAACCTCAGCATCACACAATATACCTATGTAATAAACCTGCACATTCTCCCCTTGAATCTAAAACAAAAGTTGAAATTATTTTAAAAAAAGCACATCAAACTTAGCATACTTCAACTGGAACGTATTATTTTATTCAAAACAAGGTCTTCTCCTAGTGATTTTTATTTCAGTAAATGGTTCTACTATCTGCTCCCAGTCATTCTAGCCTAAATTCTGGAACTAGTCTTTAGTGCGTTCCCTCCCCCAAGGCCATTGTTGACTCTACTTCCTTGATATCACTTGACTCTGTCCATTTCTTTATATCAGCATTGCTGCTATTCTAGTCCAAGTCACTACCAGTCTTGCCAGGTAACTCAGTCTCTTATGCTTTAAAACTCAGTCTGCTTTATGTAATGCAGCAGAGACTGCTAGTTGTCTTCACAATTTGTTTTGCTCTTCAAGGAAAAGGCTGATTTTATTTGTGATGTTATAAAAAAGATCACATTTCTCAGCTTCTTGGAGCTAAGTATGGCTTATATGGGTAGGTTCTGATCAGTAAGATGCAAGCCAAATAATGTATGCAACTTCCAGCAATGCCTTTTAAAGAGAAGTGTTCAATTGAAGACTGTACCTCCTTTATCTCTGTCCACTTTGCCCTTCTTGGTGTCTAGAACACAGGTGTGTGGCCAATGTCCCAAAAGCATTGCTGAGGTTCCATACCAGAATTGTCCAGTGGAGCCCATCCTGAATTCCTGACTGAAAGAAGCCATGATCAATAAAGGATTGCTCTTGTTTAAAGCCATTGTGTTTGGCAGTGATTCTTACACAGCAAGAGAGGACTTGAGAAGACAGCAGTGATGCCATCTGCTCTGGGATTCTCCCAAAAACTTACATGGGGCATTCATTGCCCTCCTTCTTTTCAGTAATCCTTTGTAGAGGAGCAGCCAAGGTACTGAGCCTTTCCAGAGGCCCACAACATTTAAGTTCTAGCTGCTTCCTGTCTCATCTCCTCCTTCTTCTCTCTAGTGAAACATGATGCTACTCCCTTTTCAATGAAACCAATTCTTCCGTCCTTGGGCAGATTCTTTCCAATCTGCTGTTAATGAATAAACTTTGTGCTCTCTTCCTTCAGGTTTTGACTTGATATTTCCAGTCAAAGGACCTTTATCCTCTAGCCTTTTGAGTTGAAAGCCATGGCTTTAACAACTCTTGTCTCTGCTAAATATTTACAAAAGTCAGTGTAATAAAAATGTTTAAGACACTAAATTTTATGTCATATGTTTTTAACCATGATAATACCACATAATAACAAGAAAAAAGTCAGCATAGAAATTCAAAAACCAGGATCTGAAGGGTTTATTCTCCATGTATCAAACTTTCCTGAGAACAGTGCATATGGAAAAATAGAGAAGCAAAAATAACTGAAAATGAAATATGCAATTTATCTTTAGACTCTTTAAGTAAGTTGGCACTGAAATTAGAATAAAATTCAAAACATTGAACCTGACCTTATAAGAACCTGCATAGCAGGGCCCTGGTCTACTCTAACTTCATCCTGAATCATTCCCCTTTACTCAGAATACAATAGCCACCTTGGATTCCTTTCAGATTTGTTGATGTGGCATGCTTCTTCCAGCCTTGGAACACAGTTTCCTCTGCCTATTTCACTCTTTCCCTGTATCTCACATCCTCAGAAATGCTTCTGTCACTCTACTAGACAAGGGAAATGTTGTCCCTATCAGATTCTTCTTTAGCAATCTTTATTTCCATGCAAGTAAATAATTAACAGTGTAAATAGTGACTTAACCTTTATTTCCTTTCCTAATCTATGAGCTTTGTGAGGACAGGGCACTAAGTTTGTCCTATTTACCATTGTATCTCCAGTGTCTATCACAGCACTTTCTGCACAATAGCAAATTAGCAACTAGTTATTGAATGAACGAACACATCTGTGAATGAATTAGTAGGTCACCTTGTAGTTCTTGGATCATACCAGGGGCTGGATTTCAGGATGCCTAAGTTCATTCTATCTTTAAAGACGTCTTTATTATTATATTTCCATTCCGGTATGGACCATTTATCACAACTTAGCCCATACATACAAGGTGCAAATTCTGACCCATGTAAAGTTTTTATTATGCAGATGTTCTCACCACTACTCGCTTTCCAGGTGCTTAGTTGATGCTATGACTGCAAATATAGTTGGAGATTGAATGCACAATTGACAGGCTCAGGTAGGGCAATGTGGTAATGAAGATCCAAAGGACAGAGTGATTCTACTCGTGGTCATCCTCTTGCTTTTGGGAAGCATTGATTGTTTAATTGTCCAAGGTGTAACATTTTAGGCTCTTGTTCATCACAATAAACTGAACATATAAAATAGTGCCTGAAATAGAGGAGTTGTTCAAAAAATATTTGATGTATGAATGAATGAATAATTGAGCAGTCTCTTGCTATAAGCATGCACATGCAGCCCATTCAGATATGTTTGTAACCAAGCAGGGCATGGTGGTGCATGCCTGTAGTCTCAGCTGCTGGAGAAGTCAGGGTGGGAGGATTGCTTGAACACAAGAGTTTGAGTCCAGCCTGGGCAACATAATGAGGTCTGTTTCGAAAAAAAAAAGGTTGTAACTAATCAACCTCACCTTACCTACCACTAAACATGTATGGTCCATGGTTCTCTAAAAACTAATTCTGGATGCCCTGCCCCCGGTGAAACTGCTTTAAGGAAAATGTACTGATTCGATTGAAAAGGGATCCAGTTGAAATTTCAGTTAAGGACTTTGGCAGAGTTGCCAGCCATCAAGCTAAAAGGAACCCAAGGTGTTTAGGTGTAATATTTGTACCTGGTAAACTTCAGAGGTAGGATCTCTAATGCTGGGCTTTTCAAAATGAGTCACTAATTGCTACAAAAGAATCAAAGTGGAGCAGCACGGATAGGGAAGATGCTGAGGATTAAATAGCCTAGCACGTCCTCAAATTCTGTCATTTGAAAATGGCCTTAATTAGAGCCTCTTTTTAAAGTGCAATTCCTAAGTGGAGTAATAATACTTGCTGAGTAGCCAGTAGGGAGTGAGCTGGCAACAGGCATTTTTTTCACACAGATCAAGTAACTAGAGGGACCAAGTGCAAATTCTAACACTCACAATATTACATGGACCGTAGCCAATTTTTCATGGATTTGATTCCATAAAAATGAGTTTTGGCAGTTCAGGACAGTAAAATATTGTTTCCTTGTTCTTAAAGGAGATTAATTCTGGGGAAACCTTTTCTTCTCCCACCAGCCTCCTTAAATTTCAACCTCTCACATGCCCAATGAAGAAATGCTTACATAGGTTTGTGCTGAGCTTCAGGGGTCACAGTTCCCTTAATTTCATTATTCTAATGGGGTGACAATGAGCAACCTTGTTCTTGAGTGAAAAGTTCAGATTTTCTGAGATTTGCTGATCCATGATAATAATTACCTAGCATCCCAGAGCTGGTACCAGAAATTGGATAAATTCCAGAAGGCTGCTTGGAGGCTTTCTAATTCTGGTCCTAGCCTCAGTGGGCACCTCTGGGCTCTAAGAATGAAAGCAAGCAAAGCAAGGCCAACTGCTTCTCCTGAAGAAAAGAGATGTTTCCATGGGAGAGAAGCTGAGGTCATAGGACACAGACTACATGGATATGAAACAAAACAATGAGATCCCAAATACTAAAAAGGAAGTGAAAAGAGAAAGGATAAGTAATACTCAGGTCAAATTTCTCTGAAATAGAGCACCAGAAAAAAAGAATGTGGTGATTCCTTAAGGATCTAGAACCAGAATTACCATTTGACCCAGCAATCCCATTACTGGGTATATACCCAGAGGATTATAAATCATTCTACTCTAAAGACACATGCACACATATATTTATTGCAGCACTATTTACAATAGCAAAGACTTGAAACCAACCCAAATGCCCGTCACTGATAGACTGGATAAAGGAAATGCGGCACAGATACACCATGGAATACTATGCAGCCATAAAAAAGAATAAATTTATGTCCTTTGCAGGGACATGAATGAAGCTGAAGGCCATCATTCTCAGAAAACTAACACAAGAACAGAAAACCAAAAACTGCATGTTCTTACTCATAAGTGGGAGTTGAACAGTGAGAACACATGGACACAGGGAGGGGAACATCACTCACTGAGCCTGTAGGGGGCTAGGGGGCAAGGGGAGGGTGAACATTAGGACAAATACCTAATGCATGTGAGGCTTAAAACCTAGATGATGGGTTGATAGGTGCAGCAAACCACCATGGCACATGTGTACCTATGTAACAAATCTGCATGATCTGTACATGTATCCCAGAACTTAAGGTAAAATTTTAAAAAAACAAAAAAACAGGAAAAAAAGAAAAGAAAAGAAAGAGGGGAGATAGCTTAAGTGTAACTGGATGAAAAAAAGTTACTGGGATCCAGAAAAGTCTCTCAGAGAAAGAGAGGCATTTTCTCACAGGCAGAATCTGAAATGATTCCCAGAGAGGGACAAAATCCAGGAAATATTGTGGTTCTAAGCCACAAGTAACAAGCTCATAGTAAAAGCAAGCAGAAAATTGCCCTATGAATGCTAGGAGAACTGTATTAAGTATACAAAAGAAAAAAAATCTGGACACATTTGAGAAAGGAAGGCTGGGAAGACCAGTGAAGAATACTTAAAGCATAATCTGTGAGTTTCAAGGAATACAATCATTGTAAGCAGAGCTAAAATGTGTTGCCTAGACTCTAAGGGGACCGGCCCTATAAAGTCATGGAATTGGTCTCTAAGGAAAGCACACTGGAGATAAGCCACAGTGAAGGGGTACCAGGAAGAATAATAATAAGTCAACCTAGAGCTGGGTTCAATGCCTGTCTCACGGTCAGAAGAGTATCTCCTGTCACTCCTGTACTGAGAGGCCTCCTAAATCTCTCATTTCACTTAGAGTAAAAGTCAACTCCTCAGATCAGCCCACACCCTCTTAGACCTGTCCCGCCCCTTAGCTCTCTGCTTTATCTCCTACCACACCCCTCCTTTGCGCAATCCACTCCTATCATCCCAGCCTCCTTGTGCTCCTGTACACTCTCCTTTCAGAGTTTGACTCTTTTGTGCCCTCCTTCCTTTTCAGCCAGGCCTTCCCTGACCACGCTATTTTGAAGTGCGACAGGCCCACCCAACTCCCAGGCACTTCCTCCATACCTCTCTCCTTTCACTTCTCTTCCTGGCACTTTTTTTTTTTTTTTTTTCCCTTTTCCTGAAATAATGTTTATTATGTTTGGTAACATAAAAAACATATATCACACTATATTACAATTACAGGAATACCCCTGAAATTACAGGTAGAGTAGCAAGGGGATAGTGTAGACAATAACAACCACAGTTCTTCAAAGAGATAAATGAATATGGTCTAGCATGGAGATCTCTCTCTAAACTTCACTTACCTCTAATAATATGGATAATCATACCTTGATTTTCATGATCTGATAGACGTATGCTTTAGCAATGTGTCTTTCTTGTCCATCTCCCCCCAGAAACGGACAAGAAATGGATGCTCTTTGAGAGCAGGATTATTGGCCTCTTTCCTCCGTGAATTATCTGGGGCAAAGAAAAATGTTGGCACTTAATTGATGCTCAAAATATACTTGTCGAATATATTGAAAGATCTTTTAATAATGGAAGCTTTTGGCAGGCCCAGAATTGATCATGCCGTAACTTTCTCTGTGGGAGACACTATCTAACAAAATCTAAAGGAATATACCAGAAAAACAAAAGTGCGGGACTAAAAGCAAAGCACAAGTAAAAGCAAGAAAACTGTTCTCTCCCAGCCCATAGCTCTAGCCCTGTGTGTATTGGGGAAGAAAATGTTCAGCTGTTGCAATATCCACTAAGCTTCTTCAGAGGAAGAAGGAAACAGCAGATAGGAAGAAAACATTGGAGGCATACTCCAGTGTTGCAGAGCAAGATGCAACAGAAAGCCTCCTCAAGATCTGAAATATTCAAACCTCAAGGAAAACAAATGCATGCATGAATTAATAATCACTGAAACCACATTATAGGCAGATGACAAATTTATTAATCTGTCTACTTTTGTATATATTTGAATTTTCCATTAAAAATAATGAGTTAAAAAAAAAAAAAAGCAGAGGGAGGGTAGTGCCTTGAGAACGACCCAGCAGAGAGGTACCGGGAGTCACCACCCTCCCAGGGACATAATCTCTAGGAGCGAGGACAACAGCCTCAATTCATGAATCCGCTGGGGACTATCCTCCAGCTGAACGACTGTGGGCACAGAGACACCTTTCATCTAAAAAGTCCCCATGAAGCAGCCAGCATGGCTCAAAGGAGAGAATGGATACCATGTTACTGCTCATGGACCCCAGTAGATAGTGCTGGTCTAGGGTGCCAGAAACTGGATCTCAAAGGAAGCTGATAAACAGAAAGATTGGAGCATTGCTTAAGACAACAACAAAAGCAAAAATAAAGCACACCTCACATAAGATCTGGTGACTGGGGCTAATTTCTGAACTCTGTAAGGAGTCATTCTGTCTCAAAGGCTACTCTCTGAGAGAAGAGACAATGCTCTTTGGCAAAAGACCCTTCACTCCATAGAGTCCTTGCTCTCTTAGGAGAGAGTCCCCTTATATGAAATGAATCATGGATTCTGGACAACTGATAGAGTCTAACTGCCTCTGAAGGAGCTGAAACCATGTTGTTTTTTTTTTCCCAGCAACATTCCTTCCCTTAGATGGCCACCGGTACTTGACTCTAGCAACATAATTCTGCCTGGAATAACTGATAAGGTCTAGGAATTACTTTGTTTCCTGAATGTGGTGGGTATGAGGCCCCTCCTGTGACAAATGTGCCTGTCTTTGAATTCTTTTCATAGGATAGCAATTTACAGACTTGGCATTGAACTGGGTCAGCTTTATAGGTCCTAAAGGAACTCTGCCCACTGCAGGGAGAGATACTCAGCCCAGGCAGCACCTGCTGAAAGAATTCCAACTGCCCCACTCACTCTACAAACAAGAGCCCCTCAGTTGACAGCAGAATAAAAAAGCAGGCAAGGATGAGTCTTAGACTTAAATTGCTTTTAACTAATCAGGGCAGGATAATTTGATGTTGCTTTTAATTCCATTAGCCTTGAAAGTCTGGGGTCTTTACCTTGCAAAAGGAATTAATTTGAGGGCCTTCGTTATTTCCAGGCCAACTGATAATAAGAGCTTTTAAAATTCTATTAGAACACTTCTATTGTGTTGGCATTTTATTATTAACATGTATTTATGCATTTTGGTATTGGAACATCTTAATGTTTCATTTATCCTGTGGCAGAATCTCTAATTGTCTACATTTTACACATGGCTGAATATAAGTTGGGATTGGAATAGGTTGTATGTTTTTGGCCTTAAGGACAATGTACCATCGAAGTGCCTTTTCATAATGCTCTGTTCTGACCCATCTCAGAGCTTTCTGAGGTAAAAATCCTCAGTGCTCTCTAGATGTCCCTCAGAGAAAGGGCGTGGCCTCTCCTGGGTAAGAAGGACTAACTTGATCAACTGCCTGTCTCCTCTGTCAAAGGGAAAGCCACACTCCTATCTTAATCATCCACTCAACAGGCAAACCCAATGGTTAAAGAGAATTAAAGCCTACGGAGCCATGGAGGGGAAAGCCCACGTCCTCCTTTTTATTTTAATGAAAAGAGATTTCTCTAATCATTCCTGGCCTGCCTTCTGCCCCTCCCCATGGAGATGGTGTGACATACCTGGCCAGTGACACCCAGTCAGTAGCCACAGCTACCATTCCACAATTCTTCACCAGTGGAGCTCATCTCTCAAAGATCCTAAACACAGGAAATTTGCTCTCTTTTTCCTCCTCTCCACTTGTTTTAGGGGAGGCAATGACCTGCCTAACAGTGTTTGCTCTGCAGATTCAAATTTTCCTTTGGAAAGGTTTTTCCAAGGTCTAGATAGTAAATTAGAAAGGCTGCTTATGATCCCAAGCTACATCCACTAACGTAGCCTTTATCAATAGTAAGGATCATTGTTTATTACTCTGTCTTTCTTCTTATTTCTATAGTGCTTAAAATCTTAGACAGAGAAGGCTGTGTTACATTAGCCCTCAGAGTTCTTTGAGAATTGCTTGAAATAATTCATACAAAGCTCTTATATTGGTACCTGGATACATTACGAGTGCTCAAATGCTCTGGCAATGTCGCCAATGACCTCCTGTGTAGTAGGTCTCCATGTGGCATGGTCCTTCAGCCTTCATGTAGTGCTTGACTACTTCTTGATTTGTTTTCCAGTTATCCATGTTTGTGTCCTTAGGGTCTATAACTGTTGGGGTTAGAGATCACATCTTCATCATCTTTGCATTATCTGAAGCACCAACTATAATGCCTTGTATGAAGAGCATGCTCAATAAATAATTACTTTTGCACATGTATGTTCATTGCAACACTGTTTACAATCGCAAAGGCTTGGAACCAACCCAAATGCCCATCAGTGATAGACTGGGTAAAGAAAATGTGGTACATATACACCATGGAATACTATGCAGCCATAAAAAAGGATGAGTTCATGTCCTTTGCAGGGACATGGATGAAGCTGGAAACCATCATTCTCAGCAAACTTACACAAGAACAGAAGACCAAACACCACATGGTCTCACTCATAAGTGGGTGTTGAACAATGAGAACACATGGATACAGGGAGGGGAACATCATACACCGGGGCCTGTTGTGGGGTTGGGGGGCCAGGGGAGGGATAGCAGAGGGTGGGGGGATTGGGGAGGGATAACATTAGGAGAAATACCTAATGTAGATGACGGGGGAATGGCTGTAGCAAACCACCATGGCACGTGTATATCTATGTAACAATACTGCACAATCTGCACATGTACCCCAGAACTTAAAGTATAATAAAATAAAATAAATAAAAAAATAATTACTTTAAAACTAGATGATCCAAGGGCAGTCCACTGTTTACTACTATTAACCCTAGAATTCCATATTTAAGTAATCTCACAAAGTAGGTCAGTCATTCTTTTGTGTCTAAGTGGAGTTTGTTCTTAGACAAAATTATCAACAAGAGAAAAACCCGCAGTTGATCACATGGGTCACCTAATCACAGAAAAGAAAACCAAATCTCAGTGAAACTGACATAGTTGTTTTCTCCAGGGAAGCTTAAAGCACTTTGCAGTCAGCACAACATCTAGGCTCAGGGCAGTCCTGGGAGCAGCTGGATGATCCCTCACAGCTACCTAAACGCTGTGTATGCAATGCATTTCCCCTTTTAAAATCATTCCTTTAGTGCTAGAAACTATGTAGATGTTTAATAAATATTATTATGAAAAACAGTATTATTTATTTGAGGTCCCACAGTGAAGCTAAGAAACTGAGCCCAGCTAAGGGTCATTTCAGAATCTGCAGTCTCCCTCAGCAAAGCACAAGAAATTTGTGACTACACACCCACTACGCCAGGAAGTCAACAAGGTTTTTTAAGTGTTGCTCAGACAGGTAAGCCTCTACCACAAACCAAAGAAGAAATAAATACATAAAATACTGAAGCAGATATGATTCTTGGCTTAGAGTTGCTCTCTATCAAAAGGAAACAGAACCTCTTCAAGAAATGACGCCATATACCATCAGTATGTACAGGTGCATAAAGCCACTTGGTTGTATACAGCTACAAGACTACATAATGAAAAGAGTTCCCAAGGTCAAAACATATGTGTTTAATCTTCACTTTGCTTTTATTTGTCTGATTAGTATAGTTGTTTCCATTGTAATTGTTCCATTTACAGCTATGTAGTCTGGGGTTCACTCTCTTTTGGCCTTAGTATTACTTTCTGGAAAACGAGATTTTAAAAAGTACTAATTTAGTAACAATATGAGGATTAAATAAAATAGCTTATATAAAATGCTTAGCATGGTATTTGTTATATAGGAAGCTCTCAAAATTGGTATTACTATTGTCTATCTTCTTCTTGCATGTGTCATAAAACTGAAATTGTGTATTCTAGTTTATTTTTGTTTTTGCTTTCTCATTATAAGTCTTACATATTCACTACAAAAATTTTAATAAATGCAAAAAAGTACAGTTGGGAAAATAAATCTCACCCATAATTCTATAGCCTACAGGTAAAAACTATTAGCATCACAATAAATTTCTAATTTCTAAGGGCAGGGATCATATTGTTTCATCTGCGTAAAGTACCTGGCATGTAGTAGGTACTCACTGAATGGATGTTGAAAGATCTCAGTCAGGAACAAGTGTATGACAATAAAGCTATATTTATATATTGTATAAGTAAAAGGGAAACAGGCTGAAGGATAATCCCTGGGCTCCTTTCAAAGTAAAAAATCACTCTGAATTAATGGAAGAATAAAAAGACAGATTCTCTAGGTTATACATAGGGTACCCTCTAAGCCACACTACCTGAATGTTGATAAATATAATGAAATGCTTGCTCTGCATAAACTGCACTAATTTGCCCGCTTCTGTGTGATGATTCTTATATGTTCCTATTTTTTCTTTTTAGTCCTAAATTCTGTTACATTCTATCACACTGATAGATTGAAAGCCGTAAGAGCAGGCATTTGTGGCCTTCTCTTCCTCTTGGATTCCCCATTATCTCCTCGTCCTAGACTTTGCACTCGGTGGTCACACCCTACATTTTATGGACTGATAAGCTGGGTCAGCATCTATTCCAGATCACTGACTTATCTCAACCAGGTAGGGACAATTTTATCTAAATCTCTCAAACTGTAGAGGATAACACAGCTGGTCTTGAGTTGTTCCTACTTAGTCTCTTGCATCATATCAAAGGCATTCATTGAGAAACTGGGCCACTAAGCACCTCAGGTTGAGTTCCCAAAACTCTTCTTTGCTGGTCTATAGCAACCTCCTTCATGATCAAGGTAGCATAGAAAGAATGTGGCTTTCAGAGCTGCACTGCCTGTGTTCAAATCCAGAATCCACTGTCTACTACCTAACGTTGAGCAAAATACTTAATTCCTCTGAGCTTGCTTCCTCATATGTCTGGCACATGACAAGCATTAAATAAATATAAATTACTACTTTAGCAACAGTAGAAGTAGTAATCAAATCAAACTTACTGGTTGGTAACCTAGCAATATCCCAGCCTAGTATGAGTACTGCCATGAATCAAAGTTTGCATGGTTATAATCTGAACCTCTGTAGGTCACATTTCTAACCATTCATTCATTTAGTCATTGACAAATATTTTAAAAAGCAGTTATTTTGAGATCACCATTTTAAGAATTATAGGGAACAAAAGAAGAGTAAAACATACATCTTGCTTTAATAGTTTCATAATGCAGTAATAGAAGGCTCAAAGACTCAAAGTCTCAGATTGCATTAGGAGATGTCTTTGTGAATAGTGCGTAGGACTATTACTTCCATATGACAAGACATAAAATACAATCTAAAGACTAAAGTAATCAGGGAAATGGGCTCCTTTTCATTCCTGCAGATAGTACTCAATTTCCAAATTAGTCATGTCATAAAGTCATTCCTCACAAAACTGAATACCAAAAGTGTTAAAAGCATACGTGTGCTATAAAAAAAAATGATGTTATTGACATTGTTATTAGTGTGTTAAGAACAGCCAGAACTCAGTAGTGCCACATCAAAGAGGAGTTTTCAGGGTCGTTTTTTTTTTTGTTTTTTTTTTCTCTTAGTGGGAAGGAAAGAGAAACTAGGAACATACAGCCAGGCAAAACTACATACTTAGATATAAAATGCAGAAACATAGACTCCATGACATACAACCACATGCTGAAGGCCTTACAAAAACATTAGGCTCTGATCTCTCAGTGGCTTAGGGCTTGATGAGGGATATCAGAAGAGAGACTCTGGGTTGTCCCAACCCAGCTTACGGCAGGACAGTCTACTAGAGTTCAATTACAAATGGGATAATATTTAGGGAAATGTAATTTATCCAAAAACAAAGTCAGATAAGGTGTCCATTGTACCCTCTGCTCCTTCTGAGATACTCTTTATGAGCAGGTCACCACATAGAAGTTCAGAGGTGGCTGGGCCAAGAATGAACGCCTCAGCCAAAGGCTGCTCTGTAGGCTGACCACAGCCCCTGAAGTGGCCTAACACTGTCCAATGTGAGTATCTTCTCCAGGCTGGTGATTAGATCCTGCCTCTCAGGAAGCATGAGTGCCTGACAGAGAGAAACACAGACATTTGGGGACTAAAAGATGATAGAGTCAGGTCAGTAAACAAAGTGAATTAGACAGCAATCATCATGTGACCGTAGAAGCAAGGAGTAAGCAAACATCGTAACATAGGAAAGTGAATAAAATGTACTCGTAGGCTCCAGGAAAGTTGAAGAGGTGATGTTGAGTAACTGAGCCCCAATAAGGTTAGATTACTGAATAGGGTAGGGTAACTGCCTTCTTTGGGGACCATCGGTGAAGCTGGTGTAAGGCCACTTAAGTTACAGTTGCATATGGCTAATATTTTGGTTCTCTGCAATTTTTTTTTCTGCCCTGACTTCCTTATGTATTCTTATTGCACTAACTCTCCATTAACTAAGATAGCTAGGGAGTCTTGTTCCTTGCAATATGAAAGACCCTAGCTAATTAGAATTACAGGTGGTCATTCCGGTTATTTAAATTACATACCACTTGATGGCATACTGAGATCCAGTGTAGCTTAGTGGTTACAAACATAGGCTTTGAAGTTAGATTGGCATGGTTTCAAATTCTAATCCTCTCACTCAGAAACTGCTTGAACTAATGTAAATTCCTAAAATTCTCCAAGTTTCAGTTTCTTCCTCTAGAAAGCAGAAACAAGCCCACTCTAAAGTGAAGTTGTGTACATTGCATAAGACCAGGTGTATGTATGTACAGTGCCTAAAGTTAGTACATAGCACACAGTAAGCACTCAATAAGAAGTGGCTATTATAATGACTATTTCATCATTAATGGTTATTTTCAAGCATTGACTCCAGGATTACCACATACTATATATATATATGCCATCCTTGGGTCAGATTACACATGCTTGAGGGCTTCATTTTGGGCAAAAAGGCAGTAATTTCACCAAAGTGTTATGTACTCAAGTCTCTATTGCCATCTCTAATGACCACCTAGTCTCTTCAGGTTTTGATTTGGCTTCACATCTGGACTTCACAGTGTGTCATCTCTCCTTGCTGTGAATACCCCTCTTCCACCTGCTTGCAAATCAGCTTCCTAGATTCCTAAATAACCCTTAGGTTAACGCTAACTCTTTGTGCCTGTAATGATCCAGTTCCTGCATGGATTCTCTCTCTGTCCCACACTCTCTGTCCTGTGCCTTAGGAGACATGGAAGGTTCTGGTGGGATCCATGTTTCTATCAGACTGTAAATCCTTACAGCTTGAGGACTGGTGTTTCTGTATTCTTGAATACATCTTTTTTTTCTTTTTGAGACCGAGTCTCACTTTGTCACCAGGCGCCAGGCTGGAGTGCAGTTGTGCAATCTCAGCTCACTGCAATCTCTGCCTCCTGGGTTCAAGCAATTCTCCTGCCTCAGCCTCCCGAGTAGCTGGGACTACAGGCATGCGCCACCACGCCCAGCTAATTTTTGTATTTTTTAGTCGAGATGGGGTTTCACTATGTTGGTTAGGAGGGTGTTGATCTCTTGACCTTGTGATTCACCTGCCTCGGCCTCCCAAAGTGCAAATACACCTTTACCACAAGTTTAAATCTGCATCTGGACCTGCTAAAGCAACTGCATGCCCTTTTTCAAGTCCTCTTCCTTTATCTCTCTGCACTTAGGGCCCCAAAACACAAAGTGGAAGGAAGTGGTGAAGGCAGAAACAAAGCCTAATTGGCGACTGCTGCTTAGACCAATAGATTCACAGTGTTTGCTTTGGGAGGGAAATGGCCTGAATGTTTTCCCTCTGTTTGCATGAACCAACAAAGCATCTGATCCACCCAATTATATCCCATAGTAGGGGCTGATGAATATTTAAAGTTACATGGGTCAGGGCTCAAATACAAGCGCACTTCTCCCAGCTTCAGTTAAATCAAGTATTTACTTTGAGACCAAAAGTACAAATTGTGGGCTGTTGAATCAGCTGGAGTTCTCAAAATAGAATTGAATAGAGATAATTCCATGAGCACACTACTGGAAACCAAAGTGCTTATCTAATCTGTAAGTCTGGCAGCATGTACACCATTACTGATCTCTGGTACTGGTGAGTCTTAATTTTTATGTCTAGAGGAAATTAAGCCAAGAAAAAGCGTACCCTTTCATTGAGAGGAAAGATGTTCATACATTTTACATTTTACATTTTAAATGATTCCATTTGAGCACTTGGAAAATTAAAGGGCTTTCAGCCAACAGTTCTATGTCACTCTGCTATGTGGAGCTTAACTAAAGGTTGGCCTTATCTAACTTCTCAGAAATACACTAACCAGAGACTCTCTAAGAGTTCCAGAACTAGCATATGCCTACAAGGGATTAGAGAGAAGCCAAAGTCGAGGAAAGCAATTTACTCATAATGGAGAGTATAATGGTTATAGATACCAAGTATGAGAAGGGCCATTCCAGACTGTCAAAATGAGCTTCTCACTTACCGTCACTAAAAGAGCATTCCCAGTGTGGGCAGGAAAGAGCTCTGGTAATTCCTAATAATAGTGAGAAATGGGATTTCCTCTCGGGATCTTTAAAAGCCCACCTTTCCTAACAGTGAAAGGCACATAGTCCCAATGAGGAGGAAAACAGCTGTTACTTTTCACAGAACTATGTATATTCTTAGCCTTTATTAAGAGAACACTCAAATATAATGTTATCAGGGAGGGCTTTTTAAACAGTCAACAAGCTGGGAAGTATGACTTCAAGAATACCTAGAATACCTTCCCACTATGCTCATCCTATTGGCTCAGTTCATTTGGGCTACTATGAGAAACAGCATAAACGGGGTATCTTACAAATAAGAGAAATTTATTTCTTGCAATTCTGGAGGCTGAAAGTCCAAGATCAAGGTGCTGGCAAATGCAGTGTCTGGTGAGGACTCGCTTCTTAGTTCATAGGCAGTGCCTTCTTGCTGTATTCTCACATGGAGGAAAGGATGAGTGAGTTCCCTTAAGCCTATTTCATAAGAGCATTAATCCCATACATGAGGACTCTGACATCACAGTCTAATCAACTGCCCAAAGTTCCCACTTCCTAACCTTAGGGTTTGGGATTTCAACATACAAGCTGTGGGAGGACGCAAACATTCAGGCCATAGCATCCTATCTGTATACATATGCTTATACTAGGTGAAGAATACACACACACAAATGTGTGTGTCATTGGGAAAAAAAGCTGGAGTTAGGGTAATTGTCCACTTAAGCTCAGACATTTAACTATGGGTTAGAAACAGAAAGGGACATAAAAGCAGAGACTGGTGGATGAAAACCAACATGGCCTTCTGAATAATGCTGACAAAAGCTACCCGTTTGCACAGAAGTTAAAGTTTAGACACAGAAAAAATCCCATAATTCAGAAAAAGCTGCAAATAGCTGCAAATATCTAAACTGCAAAGAAAACGTGAGCAATTCTTAAGTCAATTTGTCCGACATCGTTTTTCACATTGAGATGGCATTTACAGTTTTATTATACAATATGTATATCATCATATAAATTTGGGCTCCAGCCTCTTCTGCAGTCACCATGACATATAAAAAGATGTATGGATATACATTATATATACACACACATATATGAATTATATACATAGTTCTTTCCACAGAACTATGTATGTTCTTAGCCTTTATTAACAGAGTATGCAAATATAATGTTATCAGGGAGGGCTTTTTAAACAGTCAACAAGCTGAGAAATATGACTTCAAGAATACCTAGAATGCCTTCCCACTATGCTCATCCTATGGTCTTAGTCCTTTCGGGCTACTATAAGAAATAGCATAAACCGGGTAAAATTGCAAAAATAGTATAGTACACATATGTGCACATATGCATATATGGACATATATAGACATGTACACTTAATCCTCATTATTGGCAGAATCTGTATTTGTGAATTTACCTACTCACTAAAATTTATTTGTAATCTTAAAATCAATACTTGCAGTTCTTTCATGGTCATTTGTAGACATGTGCAGAGCAGCAGATGCCTGATGAATACAGGCAATTCAAGTTGCCCGATGAATACAGTCCCAACTGAGTTAAAATAAGGCAACAGTCAGCCTTATTGTATAATATCAGTTCCCATATTGTCATACTGTAAACATGGCATTTTCGTGGTTTATTTAATGTGATTTTTTCACATTTCTGTGCTTTTGTTTGTGTTTAAAATGGACCCATGCATAGTGTTGAAGAGCTGTCCAGTGTTCCTAAATTTTAGAAGGCTGTGATGTGCCTTACAGAGAAAATACATGTGTTAGATAAGTTTCATTCAGGCATAAGTTATGGTACTGGTGCCTGTGAGTTCAGTGTTAATAAATCAATAGCAGATATTAAATATTTAAACAGAAACACACATAAAACAAGGTTATATATTGATCAGTTGACAAAAATGTTGTGACCAAAGGCTTGCAGGAATCTAACCCTGTACGTCTCCTAGGAGCAATGGTTCAGTATTCATTAATTCAGTTTTCAGAGACTTCAGCGATCATAGCTAACACAAATAATGAGAATTTGCTATACATATCTTTTTATTTGGAACTAATTTAAGACTTGCACTCACAAGAAGTTGCAAAAACAGTAGTTTCTATATATATTTTACTCAGCTACTGCCAATGAAAAAATCTTATTTTCAAAACTCAGAAATTGATGTTGGCATAATAAAGTACAGACCTTAATTAGATTTCACCAGTTTTTAATATATATACAGTTCTATAAATTGTATCACATGTACAGATTCATGTGAAGATCACCACAGTTGGCATACAGAACTAGTCCATCACCACAAGAAAAATTCCACATTACCACTTAATAGTCATACCCTCCCACAACCCTATCCCTAAACAACCACTGATCAATTCTCTATCACTGTAATTTTGTGCCTTTGAAAGATTCTATAAGTGGAATTATGCAGTATGAAACTTCTTGAGATTAGGTTTGTTCATTTAGCCTAATGCTCTTGGTGTCCATCCAAGTTGTTGTGTGTATCAATAGTTCATTTCTTTTTTATTGTTGAATTATATTCTATTGTATGGATGTACCACAGTTTGGTTATCCATTCAACCATTGGTGAATCTATTTGAGCTGTTTCCAGTTTTTGGTTTTGTTTTTTTTTTTTTGGCTATCACAAATAAAGCTACTCACTAGGCCTGATATAGCTTGGATACTTGTCTCCACCCAAAACCCATGTTGAAATGTAATCCTCAGGGCTGGAGTGGGGCCTGGTGGGAGGTGTTTGGTTCATGGAGGCAGATCTCTCATGGCTTGGTGCTATCACTGTGATAGTGAGGTATCTTGGAATCTGATAGTTTATAAGTGTATGGTACGCCCCCCTTGCCCCAATCTCTCGTGTTCTTGCTTTCACCATGTAACATGTAAACTCCCATTTAGCCTTCCATCATGACTAAAAGCTTCCTGAGGCCTCACCAGAAGCTACATTTTCTGTTTAGTCTGCAGACCCATGAGCCAATTAAACATTTTTTTTCTTTATAAACTATCCGGTCTCAGGTATTTCTTTATAGCAGTGTAAGAACAGACTAATGCAACGTCTTTTCAGATCTAGTTAGAGTTGGTTCAAACACCGCAAGTACAGTGGGGAAAGAATCTTTATTTCTCCTCAGGGCCGTCTGGGATGGGTGCAGGATGTGACTGAGCACTTATATTTCTATTAGTTGCCTCTGTCTTCAAGATCCCACTTACTTCTTGAATTCTTAAACTTCATTTGCTTTCACTTTTCTTGTATACTAGTTATTATCTGTTTCATGTTGCCCTTCTCAGCATGACTATGGTGCTTCCACTCTCCAAAGCACTGCCTTCCCACTGAAGGTTACCTGTGAGGGGGTTTGCTTATGGTTCCAGACAATGAAAGAGGGTCACATCACTATGAACTGTAGCAACAATGCGTACATCCCTAGTTCTAAATGTGCTTGGATCATTCCTACATGAAGGATTTTGAGCGGTCTCTGTCAAGAAGGCTCTGTCTGGCTTCTCTGTCTTTAGGCAGGTCTCCTTCTTGTTTCCTTGACCTCCTTCCTTTTCCAGTCTAGCTTATCAGCCCATAAACTCTCTATTTTTTATGCAGAAATAGTTTGATTATTTTGGTCTCCCTTTTTGCTCCTTCTGTACTAGCCCTACAAGCAATCTTTCCAGAACTAAAATTGTTGAGCCATCCAACCGTTTTGCTAAACAACTTTCTCCTCAAGAGAGTTTATTCATCATCTCTTAAACTACCTTATTTTCCTTCTTTCATTGTATTTATGATGGAAACCATCAGAAACACAGGACTTGTTCTACTGAAAACTGCTTTATAGCCAGTTTTGTGTTATTTGAATCTATGAAAAATATGTATGCATGCTTCCAGATATTATAGTGTATTTAAAAGAAGTCAGAGACTGACACCTATAGAAGTCTGCCATGTGCTCCCACTAAGGGATGCCCATGAGTCCACTCCTGGGCCATCCAAGGCATGCATCCTCCTGCTCAGAGCTCCTAATCACTCCAACTGAAACCTCTCTAATTTTTACAACTTTATCAGCTTAGCAGAAAGACTTACTGCAGGGTGGGGTCATGTTCCTTTGCAGAATAAGGGGAACAGTGGCATGACATGGGGGAAAAGACTCATAAAGAGCTGTGCTAACCCCTGGGAAGAGAAGCAGCTCCCTGTCTCCTTCTCCCACGTCTATCCTCTTCCCTTGTGCCTGCTCCTAAATCAGTCCTACTCAACGAACAGCCCCTGAGCACTCACTTGCTGCTGAGCTGTAGGTAACGGATACAAATATGAAAGCACATGGCCCTGTCCTCAAAATGCTCCAATGGAGTGTCAGGGAAAGATAGGAAAAAAGACAAATCATTTTAAAATGGTGCTTTTCCAGAGACAGAGCACAGCTAAGAGTTAGACTGCAGATATTTAAGCCTACAGAAATGTAAGCAGGAAGATAATGTGATCTGCTTTGTGGGAGGCAAACTCCTTGGCTATAATGTTGAAGGGAATGAACTCAAATGAAGCCAGAAAGCAAATGCAATAATTCAGATTAGAGATGGTAAGTCTTTTTCAACACAGGTTCAAGGAGATGGAGACGAGAGGCAAAACACAGATGAGAGCTGCCTCAACAGGGTTTGGTGACTGACTACAATGTGGTAAATAAAAGAGGAAATGAAACATAGAGCAAGGTTCCTAGCCTGGGAGGCAGGGTGCAAGTGTCCTGTTAGCTAGATGGCCACAAAAGGAGAAAGAACAGATCTCAAGGTACATCTGATGGAGATGGCCAGGAAAATAATACATATCTATCATTTCCCTCCTCTGATGTAAAATACGTCTTTGGATACAGAGGTCAGGGATTCAGAATGCAGCCTTAAATCTCATGGACATGTATCAGGCACTCAATAAATGTTATTTGAATGAAATACATTTTGGAACTGAGAGGAGGGTGGAACATGTCATAGGAAATCAGGGTTGCAAATGTGACCTGTTGTCACTTAAGAAGCATTCTGTTCCAAAAGGACATCTCAGTCCTTTCCTTCTTCCTCTCCACGTCCCCCATAAAAAAAAAAAAAAATCCTCTTCCCCTTTGTCTTATTAGGAAATATTTCTTAATGCTACCTAAAATGCTTAGAAGAAGTCACCCAAGCACCTGCAATTTAACTGCATGTATTATTTTTATATAACTGTACATCTCTACTTTTCACTATTGTAGTTTTTAAATATCATGTTAAAAAGAAAGCTGTTTTTAAACTTTTATTCTAATGATATTCTCTCTTGATTGAGTCATTTCTTTATATGGAAAATTCTCTAACACACAACAGCAGTATTTTCTCCAGCTATGGGGGGAATCCTTTATTTCTACGTGTCCTGTCAGGAGGTCTAGTCTTTTGTCACCTTTGTTTTTGTGAGTCTTGGCATTAGCAATTTATAATTATTCTTTCCCCGAAATCTTTTTTAGATAATCAGATATACCTAAATAGGGACTTGGAATAAAGTTTACAGTTCAGAAACAAAATAGAAAGAAGAAAAACTTTTCACAGCTCTGTTACTCACTAACAGAGTCAACAATAAGAAGAAGCATTGCACATGGTAATGCATTAACCAGACGTTTCCCGTGTCTTCCAAACCATATGTTGGAAGTATTGGGAAGACTTTGCCTATAGTTTAATCAAATTCTCTTTCATTAGCATTCTTACTTTTTTCTTTTCTTTTTTTTTTTTGAGATGGAGTTTCGCTCTTGTTGCTCAGGCTGGAGTGCAGTGGCGCGATCTCAGCTCACCGCAACTTTCTGCCTCCTGGATTCAAGCGATTCTCCTGCCTCAGCCTCCCAAGTAGCTGGGATTACAGACATGCACCACCACGCCCAGCTAATTTTTTGTATTTTTAGTAGAGATGGGGTTTCTCCATGTTGATCAGGCTGGTCTCAAACTCCTGATCTCAGGTGATCCACCCACCTCGGCCTCCCAAAGTGCTGGGATTACAGGCATGAGCCACTGCACCAAGCCCTTTTTTTTTTCTTTTCTTTTTTTTTTTTTTTTTTAAGACAGAGTCTGGCTCTGTTGCCCAGGCTGGAGTGCAGCGGCATAATCTCAACTAATGTAACCTATGTCTCCTGGGTTCAAGCAATTCTCTTGCCTCAGCCTCCCAAGTAGCTGAGATTACATACATAAGCCACCACACCCAGCTAATTTTTGTGTTTTTTAGTAGAGATGGGTTTCATCATGTTGGCCAGGCTGGTCTCAAATTTCTGACCTCAGGTGATCCGCCCGCCTCAGCCTCTCAAAGTGCTACGAATACAGAAGTGAGCCCCCTCGCCTGGCCTTCATTCTTACATATTCTATGCACTTCTGTGTGAGTGAATAACTCACATGCACCTGTTAATCCTTGCCAAGGGGTCTACCTGAATGGAACTTTCTTTCACAGCATTTCTGGCAGCGGTGAAGGAATCACTGGGAGCAAGCTGAAGTCCCCTCACTCTTACCCTCTGCCTTTTCTGTGAAGAGAAGCCTTGTGGGCCCACCTCCATCCCAGCTGAAGAAGTGGACTGGCTCCTGGTGGAAGAAGAAAAGAGCCACATCTACTTCAGAAGGTCTGAGAGACTCTGCCTCCAGGTGTCCCCAGCAGGAGAGGTGCACTGCCCATGGGCCCAGGGCCTCTGTGCCTCTCACCCTCAGAGACTGAAATCAACCAACAGTAATTTGGAATGTTGGTGGCCATGTGGCCTGATCTAATAGAGGGAAAAGAATGGTGGCTGATTCCAACCTTCTCTTGGGGAAAGACAAGACAGGAACCACAAACTTTTTTTTCCTTCCCATTTTATAAGCTCACTGTTTACCCAAGTTAGCTCTAGAAATGCTTACTTTGATTCTAGAAAAGGAGCACCCTATTTTTCCACAAATCATTCACAGAGCCACTTGCCTATGCCTCATTCTTGCAAGACAACAATGGTCACACACTCCTTATTAAAACTTATTGTAAATTTTATTTGATTACAACTCAAATTGTTTGCACTTCTGCATAGCCTCCACTGTTTGCTATTTATATAAGAAATACGTGGCCAGGTACAGTGGCTCGCACCTGTAATCCTAGCACTTTAGGAGACCAAAGCAGGCAGGTCACTGGAGGTCAGTAGTTTGAGACCAGCCTGGTGAACACGGTGAAACCCTGTCTCTAGTGAGAAGACAAAAATTAGCTGGATGTGGTGGTGGGCACCTGTAATCCTAACTACACAGGAGGCTGAGGCAGGAGAATCCCTTGAACCAGGGAGGTGGAGCTTGCAGCAAGCCAAGCTTGCACCATTGTGTTCTAGCCTGGGCAACAGAGTGAGACACCATCTCAAAAAAAAAAAAAAAAAAAAATCAAAATTGAAAATTATATGCATACTAGGGAAACAACTAATTTTAAAGTAAAGCAGGGGTGGGAGAAAGTGCATGGAAAAAATGTTAGTAAAACCTGCTGAACTCTGAGTGGTAGCTGTCATTTTTTTCCCCTTCTTGCTATGTTTCTCCATTTTTCACTTTTCCTTTAATAAGTGTGTGTTTCCAAAGTTCTACCTCCCATATGCTCAGTAAGTAATGACATGCATGTGCCCTTTTGACTCTCTTGCAATTTTTTGGAATCACCCCCAGGTTCTTCCAAAGCCTTGTTTTTCATTGTTCTTGGATCATGTGGGAAGGTTGTGATTTGGATAAGTGTCTGACTATATGTTTTGGATGCTTCTGTAGTTAAGAACTAAGATGGGTGGAAGAATGAGTAACACAGTGACTGAAAAATTAGAAAAGTGATTCATAAAATGTATCCAGATACCTTGTCTTGCTCAGTTCTCTAAATGTCTCTCCACATTTTAGCTTCATTTAACATCACTGTGCCTTTCCCTGAGGGGATAGGACTGCTGAGGTCAACGCTGTGCATTCCAAAGCCTCGAAACAAGCTGCCTTATGTCTTTACTCCAAGAGCGTATACAGTTCCTTAACAGAATCCAGAAGCCTTTGGGGTCCAAATACACTTGCTTTATTGCCCATTTTCTGCCACTCCCATTGCCTTGGTCCTCTCACTAAAGAAAACATTTCTACCACATATTTCTAAGAAAAGAGAAACTCAAAAAGATATGAACAAGGGCTCTAAGATCAGCTTTAATTATTAATTGATGTGTGCATTGTGTTAAGGCACAGAACTAGGCATAAGAATCCAAGGGACAGCTCAGGTCTTCAGTGAGATCAAGAGCGAATGAGGCAGAATGATAGGAAAAGCAATTATAATATTCTCTGAAAACTGAAATGTGGATCAACACAGAGGCTTTAAGAATACATGGGAGACTTCACTCAGCTGAAGTTGAGGATTTGGCCAGAGAAGTCTTCCCAAAAAAGGCAAGTCCCTGAAGGAAAAATAGGAGAGAGGAGTGGGGAGAGAGGGGTAGGCATTGCAGGCGGAGGGAATCTTGTGTTCAAAGACTGCACCAAGAGAGACTCACTTTTGAGAGAGATCCAAGATGGCTAATCACTAGCAACTCGGGATTGTAGCTCCCAGTGAAAGCGCAGAGAACAAGAGGATGCCACACTTTCAGACAAATTTTTGTTACTCACGGACCAGGAGATTCCCAGCGGAGGAGCCCCACGGGTCGCCAGCGCGACTCTTGTGGCCGGCGTGGCAGTTCTTGGTGCAGAGTAAACGGGACTGGGTCCCCTTTTGGCCGACGTTTGGAGCTCCGGGAAGGCAGAGCCGCCTATTCAGCTGATTGAAGTACGGACTCAGGAAGGAAGCCAGGCCCGAGATTCCCGGGCAGAAAATCACCATCAATCTTAGCAGTGGTTTGCTCAGATTCCAGAGCTGGGAATCAACAAGTTGGACGTCCACTCAGAAACCTAATTAGAAAGTCGGTAATTACAAAGATGACAGTTGGATAAATTTATAACGAAGGGAAGAAACCAGCCTAAAAAAGCTGAGAATACCCAAAATCAGAATGCCTCTCCCTCTACAGGGGATCACAGTTCCTCATCAGCAACGGAACAAGGCCTGATGGAGAACAACTGTGTTCCATTAACAGAAGTAGGCTTCAGAAGGTGGATGATAAGAAACTTCTGTGAGTTAAAAGAACTTGTTCTAGGGCCGGGCGCGGTGGCTCAAGCCTGTAATCCCAGCACTTTGGGAGTCCGAGGCAGGTGGATCACGAGGTCAAGAGATCGAGACCATCCTGGTCAACATGGTGAAACCCCGTCTCTACTAAAAATACAAAAAATTAGCTGGGCATGGTGGCACGTGCCTGTAATCCCAGCTACTCAGGAGGCTGAGGCAGGAGAATTGCCTGAACCCAGGAGGCGGAGGTTGCGGTGAGCCGAGATCGCGCCATTGTACTCCAGCCTGGGTAACAAGAGTGAAACTCTGTCCCAAAAAAAAAAAAAAAAAAAAAAAAAAAAA